>NC_062541.1:6833043-7008043 GCF_022655615.1 Tachysurus fulvidraco | reverse complement strand
TTAATGATAACAGGAAATACATTTCTTTCTAAATTAAACTCTAGATAGATAAAAATAAAAAAAAAGAAAGCAGTTTCGTTTTTTATAAATATTGTAGCTGTAACTCCACTCATGTCACATGTCAGGCCACATCACACCATATTCACACCACATCACTAAACTAAAGGGTTCTTTTTCTTTTGTTACATAATACATCATGCCTTGAAATGTAGCCATAACTCCATGTAATAAGGAATAAATAAAATGCTGGCTAAATATGTCCAAGTCAAAAATGTCAGAGCGTTAAACTTACAGTATATAAAACCTGATTATATCTAAACCCAATTAAAAAAAATACTCCTGTATCACATCTACAGTGTATGTGCAATTATCCAGGATAAATTTCAACACATTTCTCATTACTGAGAAAAGCATGACAATGTGTTTACTCTGAACACACTTAGGAACTAAGTCTAAGAAGCAGTGGTTACATTCTGGTAATAAACCTCTTAAAGTTTCATACAACTATACAACGGGAATCGGTTTAATTAGTAATAGTGTAAGTCCGTTTTATTTTGTAAATATTGAAGCAAAAAAGTAAGGACTAATTCCCTGTAGTTTATTTTACTTTGGATCCACACCACTGCTTAATATCTATTGGAACTAATCCAGTCCTATCCATTATAGCATGACTGAATTTGCTTTATTGATGGTTCTAATGAAACTGTCCCTAGACGTCTGTTATAAGTGAGTTTTCCAAAAACAAGTTTTATATGAGCTACTAGAGCTAAAAAGTGGTTCATAATTTCAAAACGGTAATACATTTCGGCCAATCCTGCGCATTTATGTTAATTATTTTAGCTGAAGGCAGTTCATTGGACAAGAGATTAGCTACAGAAATTAGCTAGGATTTACTTTTTTTTAGCTTACCTTCTCTGGTCAGATGAGCAAACTGAGTACCAAAAATATGACAAAAATGCAAAAATCTCATTTTCTAAACCAAATATCAGAAGCGTTTATATTTAAGTACCAATGCGAAACAAAACATAAATACATTTGAAATATTTCATTTATATCCATAGTTAAGAATTTAAAAGTTATTAAAAGTCAGTCTTGTGTGTCGTAATTTTCCGTAGCTGTGACTTTTATTTATTTTATTTATTTTATTTTACCTAAATACCCCTGGCTTATACGTATTCCAGCATACACATGAGCACGGATTTCAGACTCTAGTATTGATGAGCGAGTCTATATGCGAGCAACAGAGCCTGTGTTGTTCATAACATCCCTATCTCCTGTCTGCTTCTGTGCATATGGCCTCAATAATGAAACACTGCGATGCGTCAGGCGTCTCTCACACTGATACGAACAGCAGGAAAAGAAGCCCGATCGGTCCCTACGGTTTCCTCCTCTTCTCTCTGACTTGTTGCCTGTACCGTACAAGGCTGTCTATTCGTATCGTATGACTGACTATTTGGCGTTCGAGCGCAATCACGTCCGATCTCTATAATTACTGATAAAAGTCGAGGCAGGGAGGTGAGTCACGGCATGCTGACCTGTCTGGAACGAACAAAAACGTTGGTTAAAAAATACACAAACAATACAACATTACGCCTATGCAGCGACAGAATGTTCTGGAAGGAGCGTAGATGCTCATGTGCCATCTATTTCAGCATCGAAGCCTAGAAATAAACAGAGATGCAAATGTATAAAGAGTGTTGTTGTTTTTTTACGAGTTGGATCACATTAGTGATTATGATGCTGACACCAATTACCCCATCAGACAAACTAGTAAGAGAGATGGAAAGGAAGAGGAAGCTATAGAGTCAGAGATGACACCAGAGCACTAGTGAGAGAGTGTTAATGGTTTTAACGATCTGTATTCTATAGAAATTACGTTCACAAACATAGATGTAAAGGTAAAAGACTTTTTAAGCGCATTTAGAGACCAGCGTTTTGTCTGTCGAGGCTCAGACAAACTACGCTTTACCTTCAAATATAATCATCAAACGATTTCCAAAATCCTAATTTCTTTCTGAATCCATTTAACATCTTACTCTTCAAACCTGACTCTTCTGTTACAGGTAAATTGTCCTGAATGTTTTAGTTCCACAGTTCACTTAACCATGAGCACAATTCAGTGAAGACAATGAGCACTAGAAATATATGGAATAACCCAAAACAGGAAGTTGCATCATCTGAATTTCCTGACAATCACAGGAAGAAGAAATTAATACCCTTTCGCTAGTGATACTGTGCTATTGTCTTACTTTGAACGCACCTCTGTTTAACCTTAATTATAGACGGAATTCAATCATTAATCATCTGAATGCAGTTTTTTAACGTCTGAAATGTCCTCGTATCATTAGCGGGGACGCTGAAGCAGATTCTCATTTATGTTTCTGATGATTCTGTGCTATAGTCACACGCTGATACTCGGTGGATAAGCGTATGTTATTTTATTTTTTTTTAAAGTCTTCATTTTTACAATTTACAAGGAGTAAATGGCACTGAATTGTGAAACCACCCTAAATATAATAGTCATTGCCCTGTCTGGTGTCCATCTCGAAGCCAAACGGCTCTCGTCGGCCGTATCCATTCCCAGCTGCCTTATCAGCGCTATAAAACTGGTGGCCAAAAAATGATATTCATTACTTCTTGGCCTGCTATCAGTTACATACAAGTTCTCTCCACTGGCTGAAAATTACAGCTACCCTGAGCACTAGCTCGCTATTGTCCTACTCTGTGCACCCTGGTCTTTATCGGTGCGGTAATAAAAGATGTGTGGGGGGGTGACAGAGTCCTCTTTCACCAGCTTAAAGAGTGATGGACTGCAGATTCAGCCCTAAACACTCCACGAAAAACAGCCAATGAAAGTGTCACGGCAGAAACGCTGGAAGTCAAGGCGTTTTCGCGCGACCATTTTAAGACGTGCTTCAAGTTAGCTCGTAAAAGGAGAGAGCGGTCTTTATGTGGCCGATTCAGAGCAATGCATTATGGGAATAGAGAGAGAGAGAGAGAGAGAGAGAGAGAGAGAGAGAGAGAGAGAGAGAGAGAGAGGTGTTAATGATGGCTTGTCTACTGTTTTATGCTTCTAAGGTTTAGAGAAATGAAGGACATGGAGATACGTAACAAACGCTGTGTCTGTTTTCATCATGATCAAACATGGCACCGATGACCCAGAACCAACAGGTCTTAGTCTTGAAAATGTTATTAGAGTTTATGAACTTACAGTCGAACTGCCACAAGTTTCTCCTGAATCAAATACAGGACGTTCCTCTGATCTGAGAACGTTGCTTTTTCCTTGACGATAAAAATCGATTCTCGATTTAAACGTTTAACTCGAACGTGAAGTCTGCGATTCTGTCATTCGTTGGTTTTAGGATTTCTATCTGTTTTTAAAATATTTGTATGTTTTCACAACAAATCTATCCAGTCATGATCTTGATAAAACTACCAACATCCAATAAATCGGGACCAACAGGCAGCTTTACTCGCCTGTCAATCATGTTGGCTGTTATTCAGAAAGCTCCTTCTCCTCTACTGACTTTCAGGACTTATAAGCTCGGTAGCGTGCATGTGCTCAGAGATATATTTGCCTAGATTTTGAGTTTCAATGATTTTTTTTTTCCACAGTGAAAATGAATAAACGTTTAAATGAATGAAACGAAACCTAGAGCAATACACGATCAGTTGAAATGCTTTACAGCCAATTTGTCATTCGACAAAAAAATATTCAAATGTTTATTCATCATAATCTCAATATTCCGATTCTTAATGCGGAGCTGCATCTCATGCAAATGAACTCTCATAAGCAAAAGAAACCAGTTTTCTTGGCATTTCCACCATCTCTGAGGTTCCAGAGATATTTTATATATTCAGTAGCTGCTTTGATAAAAAAAATCTCGAGATGTTTTCTGTGGCTAATTTGATATAATTAACGATAAGATACACCGAAATTTTTAGACTTATTTAACATCACATAACATCCTCATTTATCGTCATATATAATTTTCAGCTATAAAGTGTAGGTCTCGATCCTGATACGTTTATTGTAAGTGTTTGGATGATCGGTTTTAGACTCGTGATTGACCAGGACATACAGTCCAGCTTGTCTCGTTAGTTTAAACACGTCGCAAGGCTTCAGACGATCCCACAGTATAACAGTATCATTTTTAATATGTTGTTTTGTCTGTATTGTGCTTTTCTTTTGCATATTTGGAGACTGTAATATTGGAATCTGCAGAGGTCAATATTGTTAGAATGATATATTGCTCAGGCTTGTTGTGGTGTTTTGTTTTCTGTTCTTTTTTATGTTGTGGTATGTCATATTCAAATTCCAATTTTGTTGGTCAGACGCACAACTACACATTACGACATGCAGTGAAATGCTCAGACAGATAGATAGATAGATAGATAGATAGATAGATAGATAGATAGATAGATAGATAGATAGATAGATAGATAGATAGATAGATAGATAGATAGATAGATACAGTTAAATAGACAGATAGATAGATAGATAGATAGATAGATAGATAGATAGATAGATAGATAGACAGACAGACAGACAGACAGACAGACAGACAGACAGACAGACAGATAGATTGATAGATATCTAGATCGATAGATAGATAGATAGATAGATAGATAGATAGATAGATAGATAGATAGATAGATAGATAGATAGATAGATAGATAGACAGTTAAATAGATAGATAGATAGATAGATAGATAGATAGATAGATAGATAGATAGATAGATAGATAGATAGATAGATAGATAGATAGATAGATAGATAGACAGTTAAATAGATAGATAGATAGATAGATAGATAGATAGATAGATAGATAGATAGACAGACAGACAGACAGACAGACAGACAGACAGACAGACAGACAGACAGATAGATAGATAGATAGATAGATAGATAGATAGATAGATAGATAGATAGATAGATAGATAGATAGATTGATTTTGGGCAAAAAGAAATTTGGGCATAAAAGGCATACAATAAATTCTAAAAATAATAAATTTAAATTTAAGTAAAAAAAATCTGTGCAAATCAACATCTAAATCTTAAAGATTTAAATGTAAATGTAAGTTTATAAAAGTCTGTGCAAATCTGGGTGTTACGGTGTGTTGTGTACAAATCTGTGTTAGAACTCTAAAATACAATAAAACCAATAAACCAATAATAAATGTTCTCTTTATGTTGCAATATAATAACACAACGAATCAGGGCTTAAGTTTAGATCAGATTGGATATAATCTTATATAATCTAACGTATAACCTATAATCTAATTTCAGCCTCTGTGTAATGCACATCCCATCATCCTGAATTAAGCTCCATCCTTTCAAAAGCGCTGACACTGGAGATTCCTCCCATAAACGCGAAATAAACGGAAACTCCTCCAACAAAACTTTACGTAGAGCATTTCAATGGAAACCGAACCGTATCAGAACAATCAGGTCAGAGCCGCGTTACAGACAACCAATCACCTGCTGACCAAATTCTGCTGGGGATAGATCTGTAAGGACAGACAACAAGGGACTGCTGTGGATCGACCACTTGGAGACGATCACGCCGTCTTTGAACCGCCGTTACGTCGGTCGGCTTTGCGCTCGTCTTCATCAGCGAACATCTGAAGACTTCGGGAAGAAGGAATAAGTGTTAAGTCTATGATGAACTCAGAAATGACTCTGACCTGTCAGTTCCTCGGGAGCTACAGACTACAGACTTATTATTTACATTGACATTATTTCCTGTCCAGTGTCACCCAAATGAGGATGAGGTTCCCTTCTGAGTCTGGATCCTCTCAAGGTTTCATCCTCATATCGTCTCATGGAGTTTTTCCTCATCACCGTCACCTCAGGCTTGATCATTAGGGATCGATATTAGAGATAAATAGAATAAACTTTACAATGATTCCTGTTTCTTAGCTTCTGTAAATCTGTCTGTACTCGGAGATAAAAATCTGAAGGAAATATAGAACTTTTTTTTTCTTTTTTTCTTTTTTTCCGCAAACATAATGTACTTCAGCAAACACTTTGAGTGTTGCAACAGGTGTCTGTGGGCAGTTTGTCATAAGCTTCTCCTTCCAGCACAATATGCAGGGTTTCTTTTGAACAAAAAGCACAGATGGTCTGCTTACAGCCAGCATCACACCGCTTACTGCTTTATTCTTCACACTGACAATGTAATACACTACTAATAGAATGAACACATACAAGAGACACAAGTATGTGCACAAAACGCACAACTCGTCCCGGAGCGTGTTAATGTATGCTTAATAGGTGCTTTTGTGCGTCATGGACACATGGTACCTGGAAACGAATCACTGCTGCGTGTCACTGGTGCTACTCTGAAATGTCTTCGTTTCCACTAACAACACACCGCAAAGTGTTTTATTCCTCTTACATCGAAACGGTTTTCCAGGAATTTATCTAAAATATTTTTCTCTCATGAAGTTCGCAGGAAAAAAAAAAATGCACTGATGTTCACGAGAAGCTGGAAAACTGCAAAGACTTACAAAGCTGTTCTAAAGCAGCGACACTGGAGACTGCGTCCGGAAATATCAAAAATAAATAAAAATATGAATAAACCGTGTTGTTGTTCTTTATTAAATATCGACCTATTTGTTACGTAAACATTTAATTGGTTTATTATTAGTCTTCGATTGTAGAGCATCCTGGTGTAAGTTACGTTACTAGAGAATCGCAAAACGAAAATAAATCGAACAGCCAATCAGATTCAGCGGTGCTGTGGTTTAGTAAAATAATGCGCTGAGCTGACAGTTAAAAGCGCATCCTGAATGCGATTACATTTTTTTGTTGTTGTTTTTACGCAAACACAAACTGGGAAACGTATCCGAAGCTCGGCGGTCGTTCGATCAATATGACGATCGCGATTAACAAGCCATATATCGTGCTGTCTGAACACCCTGGCTGGTGTTTATCACACTCTTCTTTCCATCAGCATCCATTCACTGGCTGCGTCAGACTGGAACTGTATTTCATGCCCCACACGTATATATGTGTGTGTGTGTGTGTGTGTGTGTGTGTGTGTGTGTGTGTGTGTGTGTGTGTGTGTGTGTGTGTGTGTGTGTGTATGTTTGGGATAGGGGAACTAAAGAGGCTTGTCTGTATAACGGCCTCTCGTGATGGAGGGCCTAACCGGGCGGCTAACACCGTGCACTAAGATTGTTCTAGACCTCAGGGCCTCAGAGGAAACATATATCCACCTGGCAACAGGGTTGTGAGTGCGTGTGAGTGCGTGTGTGTGTGTGTGTGTGCATGTGTGTTTTCGGGCAGATCTAATCACGGGCTAATAACAGCACAGTAGGAGTCGTTGGCCCTCGTAAATCAATGTGCAAAATAATTGCTAATACACTGGTTATCGATTGGTGCTTGGGCGGCTCATTTTGCGAAGGCCGGGGCGAAGAACTAACACAGTGACAAGGGTAAAGTGTTATTTCTGCGCCGCAGAGACAGCTGGGCCGCGCGGACGAGTCGGGCACGTCGTAATTCTTAATTGACACCTGTCAGGATAATGACTGCAGGCCCAGCTGCTGCGCGAGAATTTCTCTCCACTTCTGTTCATCTGTCAGCTCTAATACCTTTCTGAATGCCACTCCTTTATTCTCACTCTCCGGCTCTTATTTTAGGCCCCATTCATTCTCTCTCTCTCTCTCTCTCTCTCTCTCTCTCTCTCTCTCTCTCTCTCTCTCCCATCGAGCTAAAATAGCTGAAAGCTTTTGTTTAAGCCCACAAGTTAAGAGGCTGTAACAAAGTACTTTCTCTCACTTTCATCTTGGCCTTTTGTACGTCGCAGGATATTTGGAATCGGAAGAACGGGGAGCGAGGAACACACAGTCCCAGGACGGCACTTCCCCGAGTTTGTGGAGGCGTTACAACGTGTTTACTGAACATCATCAAACGGCTTGCTTTCGTTTCATGTTCATCTGTCGAAGCTGATGTGTATGATGCTGTTAGCATAAAAGCAATCTTACACGATCTTTTATACGTCTGTGTGTTTCCAAACCTACCCAAAGCCCCCCACCCCCCCACCCCCCCACCCCCCACGCCCAATCCCCCCCTCCTATGAACTGCTGGTTTCATCCTTTGCAGGTCAGCGAGCGGCTCGTTCTAAGCCA
The DNA here is from genome assembly GCF_022655615.1 of Tachysurus fulvidraco. Classification (NCBI taxonomy): domain Eukaryota; kingdom Metazoa; phylum Chordata; class Actinopteri; order Siluriformes; family Bagridae; genus Tachysurus; species Tachysurus fulvidraco. The sequence goes on along the minus strand of NC_062541.1, from coordinate 6,999,907 downwards.
GAGGCTCTGCACATCAAAAGCCGGACCCTTGCATTACGGTTTTAAAGGACGGAGCAGATTTGTGTGGCTTGAATGCGGCTGTGTGAAGAGCGCTGATTATTAAGTGCTGGAGTTTTCTGCTCGCCGTACACTCTAGTAAACATCCGCATCGTAACTTCCCTTCCCCGGGAGTGTAACAGAACGCGAGAACAGATGAGAGCGGTGCAGGACTTAGACGAGCGAGAGGAGTGAGACGACGTCCCGTGGGTTCACGCTGACCTCTGCGTACTCCCCGAGCTCCCAAACTCTCATTACCGGGGCAGGACTTCAGCTTTTCTCTCTTTTGTCTTTCCCCTCTTCTGCCCCCTCCTTCTCTCCCTTTCTGTCTTCGCTCTGACTCACTGCAGACCAAATTAGCTGAGAAATGAAACATACGGGATCAAAACAGACAGACTGAGAGATGGAGAGAGAACGAGAGAGAGAGAGAGAGAAAGAGAGAGAGAGGGAGAGAGAGAGAGAGGGAAAAAGAGAGAGAGAGGGAAAGAGGGAGAGATAAAATGCAGCTGGTCTCTTTGATAGCTCGAGTTCCCATAATACCATGCTGCAAGCCTCCGTTGGTGTTAAGCTACCTCCTCAGTGGTCTGTATTTTCTGATCGTCATGTTGAGGAACTGCAGATACACACCCACACACCCACCCACCCACACACACACACACACACACACACACACACACACACACACACACACACACACACACACACACACACACTCATATTCTAGGTATTCAACATGCTGTTAATATCATCCGAGTTCGAGAAGCTGAACCGAGATATATAGATATTGCAGCTAGCATTTTGGCTTTGTGTTCACGACAACACATCTAAAGGACCGAACGAATGTGTGTCCTTGTCCAAGAAGACAATCAGATAATTCTGTTTCCTTAAAGAAAAGTTTCAGAAAAGTTAACTAGACTGAAGGATCGTATATAACCGACCCGGTATTTTATTATTCTTATTATTCTACCGCACCGCTACCGAGTTCTTTACTCTGATTGGTCAGAATCTGTTGATTTCTCATCTACACAGACAGCAGCTGAAAGACGAACCCAGGGATTATCAGCACGATCGAAGCGCTCGTTCTAACACGTTATCCTACCGGCAGAGCCTGCGCATTAACAGTTGTTCTTTCAAGTGTTTTTTTAAGTGTGTAATCGTTCGTAATGTTCACTGGACGCCAGATGAAGTCTCCAGTCACAGTGTTCTGACACTTTTCGTTTAACGTCAGGAAACAAAAAGCAGCTTTGGGAACGATGGAACGACGGAACGGATGTTTTCGCTGCTACAAAGTAAGTCAGAACTCGCGTTATAGCAGTGATAAACATCCGTCCCATCATCAGGCTCTTTATAATTGTTGTGTATAGAAGGACAAAAATACACTTTGGGTGAACTGTTATAGGAAATTCATCAACTTCATTAACTTCCTGTTACTGATTTTCCTGTAATGGCACATCCTGTAGCATCTTCTACTTTCCACACAGTCCCGTCATGACAATAACCATGTTGTTAACAAGGTATTACATATGAAGCGTGACAGATTTAATAATTCTCTCCTCAGATCCAGAATTACATCACAATATACTTTTACTTTTTACTATTTTTTTTTTCTTTTCTTTAAATCTTTATGTAGTATTTGTTGAGATGTAGTAAAGTAAGACAGAGAAGCCTGATGATATAATGCGATGTGTCGTTGTTCTTCTTTTCCACATCATTTATCATTTATTTGTGTATAGAATTTATAAATGCCAATAAAGTCACTTCACTACGGTGTGTTTTTACAATTTAATCGATTAACTTGTCCTTTTTTTTTTAAATATCAAACCTGAATATTGTTTTGTGTGTTTTGTGTGTATTATGAGTATTGTGTGTACTGTGTGTATTGTGTGTACTGTGTGTTTTGTGTGTACTGTGTGTATTGTGTGTATTGTGTGTTTTGTGTGTATTGTGTGTTTTGTGTGTACTGTGTGTATTGTGTGTATTGTGTGTTTTGTGTGTATTGTGTGTTTTGTGTGTACTGTGTGTATTGTGTGTATTGTGTGTTTTGTGTGTATTGTGTGTTTTGTGTGTACTGTGTGTTTTCTGTTTACTTCAAGAATCGTAACAATTTTCTTTTTTTGTTGGTCATATTGCTTGAATCAAATGGTTTGATATCCATCACAGCTTGAACGTTACATATCTTTCTCTTCCTCTCTTTTTTTTCCTCACACACACACACACACACACACACACACACACACACACACACACACACACACACACACACACACACGGGAGTCTGGAGACCTCTAATTCGGTCTGGGACGAGACGGCGAGTTGACATAACTTATGTGGAAACTAAAAACTCCCAATTGTATAAAAGCTCATTAGGCTGTGAGCGAGCTCTATAGCACGGCAGCGCTGCATGCAGTCATACCCCTGGCATACGGGAAACCCAAACATATTTTCATTTCGATCCGTGCTTTTCCCCATAAAACCTGTCATCTATCTTCATTACTCAACTCAACCTCGGCGTTGTGAGGCAAGCGGCTCGTCGCTCCCGACCGCCCCGACAACTGCATACTCTTTGATTTTCTATAGTCCACAAGCTTTGATCCTGCAAATGCAAATTAAACTATTGCTTTCGAGTGCTGGGCCTAAACATGGATATCGACTACAGAGGTCAATGTCACCTGTTAATGAAGGCAGGCTTGATTCACGTTTACGTTACACGTTACATCCTCGACGTACGCTAAGCGCTTTGGATTTTCACGCAACAGACGGTGAAGCTACGACCCACACGGGGAAAGTGTAAAAAGTTAATTAAAAAAGGCAAAAAAAAAAAATCTGTTGATGTTAAATATTTCCCAAGTGTTTTTAATTCTTCTTCTTTCCTTTTTTTTCTTTTAAATATGCATTAAATTGAAAAGTGTCAATGTCCTGTGTAATTTAAAAATATATTGTGAGAGTAATTACAATTATGAGAGTAAGCCAAGGTCAGCATAAACAAGTGTGATCTTTACGGGTGAGCACTGCACACTCTACAGGGAATAGCACTGCTCACAGTACACACACACACACACACACACACACACACACACACACACACACACACACACACACACACACACACACACACACACACTCAGCAGTAGCTATCTGTTTCTCTTTATATCCTTCATCTGATCCAAAAAAAAAAAAAAAAAGATTAGAAACCTATCTTCAATTAAACAGCGGTCATAGTAAATAGATAAAGACTCGACGACACATACAAAACCCATGTATTACATAAACAGCTCTCTATTTATTCCCCTCCTGAGATTCCTCTAACGAAGCAGAGCAAAAACTGTGGGTATCAAAGTAGAGTGCGCTGGGTTTTAAGAAGGAGTGCTCCGGGTTTGAGACGCAGGCAGCACGTTCGATAACGTACAGGATAGTGGTGATTTAACACCCACAGATAATGGCGGCACGTCGACTAAGCACGCCGTCTGATTGGCTGAGAGAGTGTGCGGGCCCAGCGGTGCGGTTAAGAGCCAGGATTACCAAGGTCATTAAGCAGCATCGCTGCCGTGACGTGATTAGTCAGGTAGCAAAGTCCATTTGTCACCTGCGCCAGAAAATTGAGTTAATGCGGCACTACGGGCTATGGGAACTGTATAATATCAACTTGATTACATCAAGGCAGCTGCCGAGCTGACACCTAGCCGAATTTGTCAGCTTTAATCGTTAGGCGCTGTCACAAATCCATCAGAAGCTCAGATAATTAGGGCCCCTATCTAAGGAAAGCAGCAGACGAACTGTTAGCTTTTTTCTCTGATAATTAAGAAGCCTTTCGTCCTCAGTGAAGGGCCGAGTTTAATGACTCCCTGTGCTGGTTCAAAAACAGTGTCTCCTCGCTGCTTATTTGTCTGGACCTATTCTCAAGCGCCCTGATTTAACCACAGAAAAAAACAAGAGAACATTTTCAGACCTCATGAGACACGGACAGTTTTAGGTTTTACTATTGAAGTGAGTCTCACACAATTATGTTTGTGCTCTTATATATAAGCCAGGCATTGACCATTTGAAAAACAAAAAATTAATAAAAAGTAAAAAAAGTAATAATAATTGCAGTGCAGTCAATTTTTTTTGGGAGTCCATCTCCCATGGAGGAGACTTCAAAAGGCTTCTAATGTAAATCCAGACCTGAACGCTGAGCGATTTCGCTCTCCTGGGCTGCTGCTCTTGCTCTGCACTCGATATTGGAGGCCTGCATGTGTACGCTTCAGAGAAAAAGCAGCAAATCGAAACGAACGGCTGCAGCAGGCCGACACATTCGGCTCCCACTGCACCATCACGACCGAAGCAACGGGCCGAGAGGGGATAATGATTGTGACCAAAAAAAACAAAAACAAACACGATGCTATGACTGCGAATAAAGCACACCACGACTGCCTAGTAAAGGTGGAGGAGTGGAAACGGGACACAGCCGTGTGCCTCAGTCCTCCATAATGAAAGATAAAGTAGTCACGATTCACGACACAATAAAACTTAAAAAAAAAACAAAAAGACTTCCTTTCTCACTCATTCAAACCCCAAGGTTAAAGAGACTATTTCTTGTGCCCCTGTTTGTTTTGGTTTCGATTGTGCAAAATGTCACGCCGTGGGATTGATGGAAAACCGGGCCTGCCAAATTCTGATTGACCATAACAGCCAATGATGCATATGGCTGTCAAAAGACAGACAATTAAATCAATATTCACTGCAGGCAGGAGGGTTTGATGCTTTTTTTTTTAGGTACATCCTGCCAGGTCATATTACCAGCTGCCATCTCACCTCAGAGAGTCTTTAAACTCCCAATGACAGTCTGTACCTACAAGTCTACTCGCCCCGAGTATGGGGAAAAAAAAATTCATTTCGCACTGTTGCGCCTCAAGTATTAGTATGAAATTAAGCCTAGTAAGAAGAGGCATGTGCCTAAATGTCAGTGCTTCACTTTAATACCAAGTATGTCTAGTGGAACTCAGCTATGTGGTGTCACCGTTTTTCCTCTCATAATTTTTGGGCCTAAGTACTACCGAGACGTGTTTTCCTGAATCCTAGTTGTCACTGCGATTCCGTCAGAGGGAGCTCTCGTTTGCAAGGGGGACAGACCTGTCTGTCTCAGAGGAAGGACACGTCCACTGCTAGGCAACTGTCCACTTATACGAAGCTTCAAAACAAACACTAGGAACAGAAAGTCAGATTAGCAGTAGCGTAATAAGAACTGATTTCCCATGCCGCCAGTTAACAGACTACAATCTTTAAAATAAAGACATTTTTATTTATTATAAAGTCTATATGTCAAAACCTATATACAAAGAGATGCCTATGAATGATTTAGTGATACCGACACACCCTAGTTACCTCTCTCTCTCTCTCTCTCTCTCTCTCTCTCTCTCTCTCTCTCTCTCTCTCTGTGTCTTTCTCTTTCCTTATTTTCTGTCTGAGATGAAAAAAGTCTAAGAATGCTCCCTCTCTTTTCTGTTCTCTCCCCAGCGGGGTAAAAGTTTTCCTGCGTGTCCAGGCCCGAGGAAGAGCGCATGCGCGTTTCCATGGTGAATGATTCACTGATGGTTATCGGGAATGAATAGATCAAAGGCGGCCACGTGACAGGCGATCAATCAAGCATCAAATCCAGGAAGGCAACTACACAGGAGTGCAGAAAAGTCTAGAAAAGTGCATTTTATTGTCCAGGGGGTCTTGGGCACGATTAGATTCGCATTTTTAACATAGTTTTAAAAAGTTTCTGAATTTCAATCTGTATACACTTTGACTCTGACTCTGGATGTTCATCACATGCAAGAGTTAATGCATTTGTTTGTGTCCTGCTTACAGTGTGATAGTAGTGATGTCACAGTGTGCGGCCTGAGAGATGCCACTGGTTTGGTGTTAAATGTTGCATCCTGCGTTGTTTTCCAAACAAACAACGGAGTGCAGTTGTTTTACAAACAAACAACGCATGCGTTTTGTGTGTGTGTGTGTGTGTGTGTGTGTGTGTGTGTGTGTGTGTGTGTGTGTGTGTGTGTGTGTGTGTGTGTGTGTGATAGGGCTTACCTGAAGAACGCCTCGGCGCTTGCTGCTTTCTCCTCGGCATGCTCTTCTCCAACTCTCTCCACTTGACTTTTCATACAGAATCAAAATACAGACGGCGACAAAAATAAAAAAGAAATCTTCTATACGGTCCTTTTCTTTTTAATCAACCAGGATCTGGATTTTTTTTTTATTCGATCTTAATTTTCTCCTTTAAAAAAAGTCACTTTTGATTAAAAGTCTCAGATCGCAGCGTTGCCCAGTTTCATTCTTTACTAAAAAAAAAAAAAAAAAAAAAAAAAAAAGGAAAAATAAGAAGAAAGCAAAGATTGTTGATGAATCAAACTGCAAAGTGCTCTAGAGGTAAAGCAGTTCACGGGCAGCCCCGTTTGGAGACTCGGTGCATTAGCGGTATCTCCGGTGTCGGTGTGTAACGGCGCACAGCTCGGTCACTGCTGAACAGCCTCTCCGTCCATTTCTCCCTGATCTTCTCCGAGCGCGACGTTTCACCGGGGCAGAGTAAAGAAAAGGGAGGAAACTTCCACACACACTCACACACAGCCAAAAAACAAAAAACAAAAACAACAACACCCAGTCCGACTGTATTTCCGTCCGTTTAGGCGCTCGTCCCGGGGAGGGGGCGGCTCAGGCTCCTGCACTCGGAGAAAAGAGAAGACGGGAACGCGGTTAACGTCAGTCAGTCAGCGGGAACGGCTCGCGCGCGCGGGCAGAGGAGAGCTTCAGCTTTCAGCTCTTCAGCTTCCCCACGTTCCCTCCGGTATTCACAAACGAGAGTGTCCGTGCATGCTCGGCCGACATGTGGACAGCTGATTTCGGGCGTGATAAACAAGATTTGAGAGAGATGGAAAAAACAGAATCTAACCAGGTGCTCTTGCGGAAAAAAAACGGACAGCAACTAATTGGTAAAAGTACCGGGAGCGAAACGGTAAGGCTCGAGGCTTCGGCTGGTCGCTGGAGATAAAAAAAAATAAGGATCGCACGTTGAAGACGGGAGAGCGTTTCAGACAGTCTCAACTGATAGACAGACGCATCGAGTTGCCTTTCCTGCTCCTCTACACTCCACCCCTCCAGGAGCGTCACTCTGACAGTGAAATCCGAGCTGTCAATCTTTTTAATTGCTCTGTTTTTTTTCCCTCTCTTCCTCCTCCCGAACAGGGTCGACTGGAGGAAAAAAGAGAAGCTGCTTGTTTTGTTTGTTTTTTTCTCTTTCGGAACACGGATCACATAATAATAATAATAATAATAATAATAATAATAATAATAATAATAATAATAATAATAATAATAGCCAAAGAGAATTGACTTATTTTTATTCTAAGGTGTGACTATAACATTTCCGCGCGTCTTGTGATAGTTCAATGGAAGAGACGGAAAACGAAATGAAGCACTTTTACGCACGCTTAACGCACGAAGTTTACTATTTACAGCATGACGTACTGGTAGGTGTCATCATTGTTTTAGCTAAAAGTTTACTTATTAACATGTTTGCTGCTGATAAATCTGAGATAACACACTCATGATCTGATTACTTTCTGTTTGATCTCTTTGATGGTGTCGCGTATTATTATAAGGACGCGGAAACTTCACGCCCACAAAACGACTTCTTATCCAATGTTGCGTTTGTGAACACATTATTTGATCATTTCGTGTTCGGGGTATTTTTTTTCCACCCCCGTGTTAAAAAAAACGCGTGGGAAGTTACAGGATGATTCGTTGCACCTTACTAGGAAGTGAAGCACTTTGCACGGGAAGGGGAGGGACTCCAGGAAATAAGTTCAGTGGCCACGTCTGAGAGCGCGTACTAAATAGTATGGGCAAAAAAAAAAAAAAAAAAGTACGCAACTGAGCAGAGTGCACACCAGACTGTTTAATACGCAAGTATGCAAGGTTGCTTATTAATTAGGCTTCTTATTCAACTGCAATACATGCATCAACTAAGTGACGTCTTCCGTGCATTAGCCTATAAAGTGAAGACTGGTTATAACGCGTTATAACAGCAGCACTCATCTGAACCAAAGGCGAACTTTTTTTTTTTTTTTGTCGTCGTAGACGCATCACCTATTCTTTTTGAAGTCAATACTGGCGCTAAGTTCTATGTTTTAAGTGATTTTTTTAGGAGGGCCGGCTTTGAAAGCGCATGGCGGACGATGCACCTTCCTTGTAGCGGATTTTTAAATAGTCTTCCTTGCGGCGGCTGGCGGGAGCGCGCGTGCTTTCACACACACACACACACACACACACACACACACACACACACACACACACACACACACACACAGAGAGAGAGAGAGAGAGAGAGAGAGAGAGAGAGAGAGAGAGAGAGAGAGAGAGAAGAAGAAGATGCTGCTAGCCTTCGTATTCAGGCGAACACCGGAGTCATCTATAAGGTATGTATTACAGCGCTCTTGGTTCCGAAATGCAGTCCGTTATTATAACTGTAACTTCGCTCGCGCGCGCAGTTTCGGTAACACGCACACACATACACACGCGTCCGCGCGTTCATTACGGCATCTCTGACATGATACACAAGCTAAACCGGTTTCTTCTGCACAAGTTAGGTTTGTAAAGCAGTCTGCTTACCTTTTATGGAGCAGCGCATCCTTGAGATATTGCCAGCTGCGCGTTTTACGCTCTTCGCCTTCAGGCAGAGGCGAATAATAATGCGGAAATATTTCCAAGTTCCGCCCCAGCATCTGTCTATCTATCCACCCATCCATCCACCCATCCATCCGCCCATCCCCGTGTCTAGCGCGAATCTGCCTGTCGCCTGTCGTTGATGCGTCTTACGTCACCGAGCTGCCATCAGAAACTCGTACAGGGGAAGCGGGACACACACACACACACACACACACACACACACACACACACACACACACACACACCACGCATACACACACACACACGCCTCAGCAGCATTCGGCTGGAAGGTTGAAAAGTCTTCCAGCGTAAGTGGTCGATTATTGGTCTTGTGTTTTTTTTTTGTTTTTTTGTTCTTATTGTTCGTTTGGTTTTTTTAGGTATTGTTTTTGTTTGTTTGAATTTTTTCTGTCTAGGCTTAAAATAGACTCACGATTGGCGAGCTTGTAGAAAATAGTGAAAAGAAAGTGTGAGAATGTGTTTTGCTTCTTGTAAATAGGTTAATGCTGATGTGCAGCATCGGTCTCTCTGCACACGCTCTCAGCTCAGTGTATACAAAGTGCTCTGGCATGGAGTTTTAGGAAAATCTCTAATCACTTCGGCGTCTACATTAGAGCCTGTGCTTCATAGAAACGTTATATATAGTCAAAGCTGTAAAATAAAAACCTACATAAACTCACCTGCATGTATCTATACATAACTCCTGATAACTTTTTTTGTCATATAAAATATTTATACTCCATGTTATTATTATTATTATTATTATTATTATTATTATTATTATTATTATTTTACTAATTTTAAACGGAATATCCTACAACAGTCACGTGTTTTAACCCACTGTCTTAATCTGAAAAACAGAAAAAATGTCTTTCAGTAAAGATGGTCACAATTGGTTTGTTTGCGTGCGTGCGTGTGTGTGTGCGCGCGCGCGCGCGCGCGCGTGTGTGTGTGTGTGTGTGTGTGTGTGTGTGAGAGAGAGAGAGAGAGAGAGAGAGAGAGAGAGAGAGAGAGAGAGAGAGAGAGATGCACACTGCTCAGGTAAACCACAGGACCACTCTCACTTTTACGCACACGTAATTCTGACTGAACACACACAGAGTGTGTGTGTGTGTGTGTGTGTGTGTGTGTGTGTGTGTGTGTGTGTGTGTGTGTGTGTGTGTGAGAGAGAGAGAGAGAGAGAGAGAGAGAGAGAGAGAGAGAGAGAGAGAGAGAGAGAGAGAGAGAGAGACGATCTGCGTATCAGTTTAGTAAGAAAAGGCACATGTGGCCTGAGGAGAAAGTTGCGGCGTTTGTAGTTGCGCATCTGATTAGGACATAATTTAATCATCTAGGCTGCGTCCCAAATCCGCACCAAACAGTTAACAACAGAATGGACTGAAACAGCATGTATTAGTTGTACTAACATATTTTGTCATACAGAAGTGAAGTGTAAAGTAGGCTGCGTTTGGAAGTAGGCTGCGTTTAAATTCATCGTCCGTATCATGGTTAATATCCAGACATGTATTGTTTTTTCCACATGAACTTTTGTGTAAAAGTTTTACCATTTTGTAAGATATAAACCGAAATTAGATTAGAAATTAAAATGGGTGCGATTAAAAGACAGTGTATCCTTCCATACGTGCCAAATAGTTGCTCTTTATTCACCGTATATTTTAGACAATAACTATAACCGTGTGTGTGTGTGTGTGTGTGTGTGTGTGTGTGTGTGTGTGTGTGTGTGTGTGTGTGTGTGTGTGTGTGTGAGAGAGAGAGAGAGAGAGAGAGAGAGAGAGAGAGAGAGAGAGAGGAAGAAGGAGCAAAACAGACGCATGTTTCTGTCTCTGTCCATCTGTGACTATTCACAAACACCCAAAATTATAAGGAAAATATTTATTTTGCTTTAAAGCTACTGTACAACTAGATTTAAACATGTTATATATATTTTCAACTTAAACCCTACATCTATAATAGATAAAGCACAGATATACGTAATAGAGAATTTAGCGTGCTGTCAGAATGTAAATCCTGGTATACTGATCATGGAGAGGTTTACTGCTGATATGTTAGTCTTGGTGAAAGGTTGTGACACGTCTAAACACATCTGCACTATTTATTATTCATAACGGCGTGCAGCGCTTAACATCACATATACATTCATCGGCAGGTTTACGGGCTACTAATCATTTGTTATTTATTCCTTTGCCATATTTTCACTCTGTAATAATGCAGAACTGTTCTTTTTTGTTTTCTTTGCATTTTCACACCAACTCTCAGAGTAAGTCAATGATTAACACGAGGTTATTGCCATCCGTGCCATCAAGTGTAAGCTAGCTGGTGTAGGGATTAGTGAAGTGAAGCCCAGGGAGAATCAGGGTGTCCACCTCTGAAAGTGACTTTCGTGCACGCATCGCCACATTTGAACATCATTATGAGTCATATACTGTATTGCTCGCGAGCTATACATCGACGTTGTGCGTGTCCGTAGACTCACATCGAGACCTAAAGATCTGAGCATACTATCGAACAGTGTTGTTTTTATTTCTCTGTGTGGGTGGAGAACCTTTGGAGACTTTACCGTGCTTTCTCATGTGAATGGAAAAAGGAGCTTCTTTTTCTTACATCAACAAAGCATTAATGTACTTATACATTTCTGATGTTCTTACTGGAAAACTGTGTTAAGACCTTACTCACGATATATTTGTATATGCAAAACAAAACATGTACACAGATGTGCAGCAATAAAAAAAAACAAAAAACAAAACAAACATCTGGACCGTTTTGGGGTAGGTTGAACACGAACGTACGTGTCATTTCACACCATGCTACAGTCACACACAAATGAAAGGGTTCTTGTCTTCTCGTTGCAGAGATTCCAAATGGAAATATGTCTAACGTTTTCATTTTATAGGTGATGACAACATCGTTGAGAACGGACATAGTGGCGACTAAAAAAGGTCAGAGGTCCTCATGCTTAAATGATTGTTACTTAGTAGACATTTGTATTTTATCTCTGCCTTTAGGATTTGTGTAAAATCATCCATTTTTTGCAAAATAGAATGTTGTGTTATTAATATATTAGATAAGCATATGTGATACAGCCTCCGAAATGCGATAACAGAAAAGAACAGTTTTATTATGAAGCTTTATATATATTAGGCTCAATTTATGACATTGCATTATAGCAATCATCATCATCATCATCATCATCATCATCATCACGTCAAACGCATATCAATGCATATTTGTTAAAACTTTAATTCCACCATTAAAGGCATCGACTTACATCCGACCACTTCGACACTATGTGCTAGCGTTTATAAAGAATCACTGTGTGAGAATCACAACAACATTTACTCTCAGGCTATTTCTTAAAAAAAGCTCAGGATCAGTGATAGTGTGTTTAGTGTGATCTGTACTCAGGGATGTCGAAATAATCTTAATCGAAATAAACTACGAAGCATTTGGGACACAGAACATTGTACACGAGTGTATTAGTAGCTAGAGTGATGACATATTACAGTATCTGTTTCATACTATAGTACCTTCACACCTGTTTAGTAGAGATGGCACAATACTAATATTATTTTTTATTTACCGATAGCATTACACAAACCTTGATTATCAGACCATACCAAAATCCATCTGATAGCTTTTATTTTTAATTTTTATTTCTCCAAAACCAGCCTTTATAGTCAATCATACAAATATCATTTGCATTGTAAGCATAATCATTATAAGAAAGTGTAAATAAAATAAATAAATAAAAATGTAAAACTTTTTCTAGTATATAATTTAGGTATTATTCCACTGACAAACGTGTATTAAATCTATATTTATTTAAGAATACTGTATGAAGTAGATTTCTTTAGCAAAAGCATTCTGAAAAGCAGAACAGTTTTAGACCTGCGTTATTTGTAGCATTACTATATACAGTAAGTATTTCATTTGTTTTAATAACCTTGGCTGGAACATGGAATTAAATATTAAACATTTTATAAATATTTAATGATGATGTAGTTGATGTAAGCAAATAAAAGACAGAACAACAGGCAGAGGTATTTATTCATTTGTATACTGCAGCATAATAATTCTGCTTCATAGTAGTTTATAGCTAAGTCCAGGTAGCACACATTAATAACAGTTTAGGTCACCTGGGACAGAAATCCCTCCTATCACACTTAATATACTTGATTTATGCACTTTTTTGATCATGAGAGATTTAGAAAAGTTGTTCTATTATGTAGAAAATCTCCAAACTTCAATCAAAAGGTGGGCCAAATGAGTTTCGTCGTCTCATTGACAGGCTGAAACTAAAGCTATATGATAAAAAATAAAACAATAAAGAGCAGCCTTATGACGTGTAGCGAGGATGAACTCGTGAGATGAGAATCCATCAGATAAGGGAGCATAATTAGAATGTCAGCCTGCTCAGAAGAACGAGTCAGTGTGTGTGACCCATCACTGCTTTACATAACTCTCCGTATCTCTCCTGTAGTTTAGTCCTGAAGTGCTGATGAAGAACACACACAAAGTTCTTCAAGTATGACACTTTAACCTTTCCAGGAAACACACAAACAGTTAACATGTGGATGGATATACAGAAATGGCAGGTCCTCAACACATTTAAAATAATGATCCAAAAACAATTGTGTATTGTGTGTTTGTGGTTTTTGTTTGGGAATTAGATAATTTGGCCTGTATACTAATGTAGTACTATTTTATGGAATAAATATGCTTATGGAATAAATATCACTCTTCACAGTTTACATTGTCTGCAGTGTTCATTTACTCATGTAGTGAAGTGTCCTATAAATCAGTACACAAGCAGTACAAATGATCAGACACCCTGAACAAATGTGCTTAGATATTTTAAATGTATATATATATATATATATATATATATATATATATATATATATAATATATATATATATATATATATATATATATAATTGTTATCATACTTGCCGGTCATACACCAGCAATTCTTCTTCTTCTTCTTCTTCTTCTTCTTCTTCTTCTTCTTCTTCTTCTTCTTCTTCTTCTTATTATTATTATTATTATTATTATTATTACTGATGCTGTAAAACTTCATATTATAAAATCATTAAATATATAATTATTTATATGTTATATATTAAGCTTTATATATAAATAATAATAATAATAATAATAATATTAATAATAAACTCATTTTAATGAATTACATTTAGAAGCATTAAGTTAAATATTTCACAAAATAAAAATTAAAAAGTATATATTTTAGAATATTCAGCATTAGTTATTTTATATTATTAGTTAATTTTCTTTGTTTTCTTTGTAAATAAAGAATTCCGTTGGAAACTTTGTGCACATCTTCACACCATTACTGTCTTATGCAAGGCCACTAATATCACTAACATACATTAGCCTTTAGGAATATCTGTGACAAACGGAGGGCGTATTTAAAGAGTTTTCATGGCTGCATCGGGACTTTGCCGCAAGGTTGCAGCGGACACCAGATGTGCTAACATGAGTTTTTTTTATATTAGCAGCTTTATAAAAAGCTGTATGGGTAATAGTGTATATTTACTGGAAATACTTCAGATGAAATAAGTTTACTTCTAAATACTTGTTGCAATAAACAAGATAATAATCTGTCATGCAATATAGCGAATAATAATATTCAAAAGATAAAAAAAAATATTTCCAGATGTGGCATGTCATTTTTAATTGCCTACTAAATCTACTAGCTGTATTTCTACATTGCTGTTTTGTATTGTAACAACTAAGATTGGTTTGAACGATTTTTTTTAAATATTATAATGCTAAAGATTGTTCTAATCTAATAAATTAGTGCTTGCGGCACTCATGTGCTCACATACAGAAGTGTCAGATAAAACATCTGCAGCAAAACAAACACCAAATTATTTCTATATATTATTTCATCGATTTTTTTCCGAAGCCGCAGCATTAAGTGATCTTATTTCTGTGAAGTTTTAACAAGATACTTTGCCACATTCAAGCTTGATAGCAATTTATATATGTATTGTCGTGTTTATTTTTCAACTAATATGAAGAGGATATGAAGAGATATGAAATTTGGGAATTTTGTGAACAAATTGTGTTTTATGTTATATTACGTAAGATGTGTTAGATTTCTTACTGTTTTCAATTTGTATCTCTCATGTGTTTTTCATTCATATTGTACAGCGAGTAATTAAAGATGCATGTTTTAAATGTGTAAATGTCTTCTGTGCTTTAATTTCCTTCATGGCTTTTTAAAGCACATACCTGTAACTGATTAACTGATTGAATGAAATTTTATACCAGAAGAAAAACATGTTGGAATTTTTAAATTATTATTCATTAAAGAAAACTATGTTCTTGTCTGCAAAATTATATAAAGTATATATAAAACATGCACACACTGGTCAATTGTAGGTCTGCTCATTCATACAAGGATAGATGGAAGGAGTGCATTGTAGAAGCAAGATATTGTTGTATATTCTGAGATGTTTTTCAGCTCTTTGTGGTTGTAGTGCTTATTTGAGTTCCAGTAACCTTCTGCTCAGCTTGAATCAGTCTGGCTATTCTCATCTGATCTTTTACATGTTTTTTACACCATTCCTGATGAACTCTAAAGCTCTACAGACAGTTGTGTGAATTCTACAGTAGTTCCTGCAATAATTGAACCGATCTGTACACCAAAGTCCGAGCCTAATCACTTTTCCCTTCATTCTGATTTGTAAATGAGACCATTGTGTATTTGTGTGATGTCCTGCATCACAATGCTGCCACATGATCGGTCTGTTGAGTATTTGCATGGATGAGCAGTTATGTACAGTACAGTAGGAGTGTACATAATCATTCAGTAGTGTAGAAGTGTGTTGTGTTTGTTCTCTGTGAGTGTGTGTGCATCAGGTTTCCCTTTTTTTTTCTCCACACCTTTTCCTTCTAAACGAGCTGGACTCCAACACGCCGCTCGGCTTACCATCAGCTCTTGGAACGCATCTGGAGATAAGTGACATATTTACTCCCAAGAACCCCTGAGAACATGGTCATTTTATTGGAGCGTGCTCTTAACTCACGTTTACATCGTTTGTTTGCTTATGCAAAATCAGCACTAATGAGCATTTTCTGAGCCATTAAGAAGGAGCTAGTAGCTCTAAAACATTTGCCTGTGTCATTACTACAAAGTGCCAAAGCTTTGGGTGCTGAGAGAAATGTGCAGTATAACACACAATCTGTAGAATGTTCAAGAAGACTTAAACACACTATAATGTTCTGTATACTTGTGTGAATTTGAAGCATCGTGTGGCCTTAAAGCAAAATTGTATCTGATGTATAGAAACAAAATTATCGGTGAAAAGACAAAATATTTATCACTTTATTTAAAAAAGAAAGAAAAACTCAACTAGACAAAGGATCAAACTGTATGTATATTTAGAAAGGTGTATATATGACTACATGTTCCTGTCTAAAGTGTGATAATGGAAATTAATTATGTATTTCATTTTATATTAAAACTTTCAATTCCAATTGTGTTTTGAATTTCTGAAAGTAAATTATTTATTAACCCGTACATATCTAATCGTAAATGACGACGGCTTCTCTTTCCACACATTCCCTAGCAGCATCGGTACCTCGTAAATGGAATGAAATCATGTTATACAGCATGAAAAAATACATAGAAGAAAAGAAAATTAGTGATATTTTCTAATTTGTTTCCAAAAAGATGGAATTCCAAGATAAAGCGAAATAAAACGTGAGATTTTTAAATAGAATAGAAATTCAAAATTCAACTGCAAGAAAATTCCAAAAGCTGTTGATCTTTAGAGCTGATTTTCAGTGACTGGTTTAGTATCTGTTTAAATATATAACAACATATAACAGGAACATATAACAGGAAGCCTGGAGGTGAATATTACTGACTGGGAAACTGAAAAGATGCTACTGCTAATCACAAAAAAAGTGAAAGAATGATAAAGGAAGATATAAAGGCAAACTAAGAAAGTAAAAGTTATGAATATATAAATATAAATAATACATATATGTATGTGTTATTTTTTATTACCTCTATAATTTCACATACATGCTCTCTCTTTGACTGACTTTATGACTTACGATAATTAAATAATTAAACTCTTTTAAGCCGTACACACTCATTTAATATAATAATTTAACACACATTTAATACGTTGCAATATTCAAATAAATAAATAAAAAAAAAAAACCCTAAAAGGATGCTTTAAAAATTGATGGTTAATTAATTAATTAATTTATTAATTTATTTATTATGAAAAACTGTCTGAACTTGTCCTCAATTTCAAATGGATTTAAAAAGTCTTTGAAAGCAGCAGTCCTCATTAGACAAAAACACAGAAAGCCGTAATGAGGATAAAAGGCCTTGTGCTATAAATGTACAACCAAGAATGGGATGTTTCCCAGCCGTAAATACTAACATGCTACAATTTAAGATCGCAGATTTGCACAAAACATCCTTTTCCATATATGGGCACAAAGAGGAAGAAAACAGTTTGATAAATTTCCTTTCAAGCCCCAGATTTAGCCTGAGGGCAGCAGAGGAAGATCCTCAAGTAGCAGAGGAAAGAAAGATCACCTAAATATTCCTGTGGTACTGAAAACTGCTTCTCCTCTCATATCTCTCTTATGGATATATATATATATATATATATATATATATATATATATATATATATATATATATATATATATATATATTATATATATATATATATACACACACAGACATACATATATACACACACACTCGCACACACGCGCACACACACACACACATATACACACACATACTGTACATATATACACACCCACACATACACATACAATTAAATAAATAATTGCACATTTTTGTTTATATAATTTTTTTTATTTTAAATATATCCTTTATACATCCTAACATATATATATATTATTATTATATTATTATATATATATATTATTATTCTTTAATTATTAGTGTCATTTTCTATGTGTTCTGTGGAGCAACATCTACACCTTTGCAAAATGCTTTGCAAATCAGAAGAATTTATTTAATTTATTTGTTTATTCGTTTGTTTTTTGTTTTCAGCATAAATGATGATCTACACATAATTTTTCATGAAATAAATTAAATGCAATTGGTTTATACAGCTGTTTGTAAACGTCTGTAACACCCATGTTAGTGGAGAGAAGCAAAATGTACCTTTTTTTTTAAACAATTAAATAAAAAAGATATACATATCTTGCCTAAGTATCCTGATGGTTCCGGTCTCTTCTCCTGTTTGTAAATCTAGTTTTATTTAAAAGGCCATGTATATGTGATCGTTTTCTCTCCGAATCTTCACCAGCACTTATAATTATTATCATTTTGTGCAGCTTTACTGTAAATGGCAAACTGGGAAGCGATCAATAAGGTTTAAGCAACAACATGGAGAGTCCCACTAGAATTATTGCTAGTAGGTGAACGCTTTAGCCTCCAGCACACAGCTTTTCTGAAGAGGGAGAGCTAAAATTAGCCGACACTCTGGCTTCACTGAACACCATTAAGCAGTGAAAGGGCTGTTTTTATAGGAGCTAGTTTATGGAGGCACCGAAGCGCTCGCACCGTCTCAGCCAAGCCTCCCTCCTCACATCCAGCGAGCCCTCGCCCTCGCTGCCAGAAATAGGAGCCGCACACTGACTCAGATAAACGCCTTTTATACGCCTCGTGCCTTTGATCAGAGAGCTCGGTCAGGCCGAGCCACCCAGGCCGGCGGAGCTCGTCCAAAAGCAGGGAGGAACATGAACACGGATGCTGTCCTCGTCAATGTGGCTCCTCTGTGTTTTTACTCAAGGTTACGTTCAGGAAATCGGAGTCAGGCGGGCACGAACGCCTCAGACGAGTCTGCCAATTCTCACCCTTTTTTTTTCTTTTAGTAGTTACTTAGAATTTCAGCCATTTTTCCATTTCTCAGCTTATTTTATCTCCATGGCTCCCACATTCTCTCTTTCTCTCTCACACATACACACATGTGTATGACCTGTGTGCAATTATAAAAATGTTATTGAAGCTAATTCATCACACTCATCTAATCACACTGACAAGGTTGTAGGTTCACTAGCTGACATTCCTCCAAATTTGTTTTTAAGATCCAATATGAAAGGTTAGTTGTTCTGCTCAGCACACATATACATACACATATACATACACATATACACACACACACACACACACACACACACACACACACACACACACACACACACACTTCCCCCTCTGGGTTAACATGTCTGCTTGTGGCTATGTGAGTTCTGGAGTGCACGTTCCCTCCAATGCACTGCGTTTAGGGGGCGAGTGTTAAAGCTGCATGAGCTCGAGGAGAAGCTGTCTCGCTGTACGGCATTAATCAAAGGAAATGACAACACGCCCGTCTGTGACGACAGCCACAGCTCACCTCTCCGCTTCTGCCCTAACTGAGGAGGTGGAGGGAGGCATAACTTTATTAATCAACTCTCCTGATTAATTGTTATAAAGTGTCACCCATAAATTTCCTTTCGATTTAATAATCCTGGCGGAAGACTAAGACGCTCCCCCGACTCCTGATTTGTGTTTTATTGAAGGCCGGAGCGAGCGACGGTAGATATGCTGATTTCTGCCAGCCAGGCTCTCAGTTGGTTGGATTTTCTATTCCTGACATATATAAAATACAATTATCATCGTAATCTATTTTTAATCTGCTCATAACACACACAAACACACAAACGCACACACACACACAGAGGCAACATGTAGGCGAGTCACAGCCGATAAGCTCCTTCATCCATTTTACCTGATCATTATAATTTTTTTTTTTTCATAACCTCATTAAATTGTTTTTAAAACTGAGGATTTTATTAGAAGCTCTGGCTCGGCTGCTTTTTATATTAAAGCATAAATCACCTTATAATCAATCAGTTAGTGACAACGTTGAAACAAATCAGCATTATCATTATTTCCCTGAGAAATGTCATTAATATGATTTTTATCTGCGACAGCGGGGGACACGATGAGATGGCTTACATAATTCACAAGATCATTTCGAGTGACCTCATCTGTGCAGTAGAAACGTTTTTGTACTGTTTCATTTGCTGTTTTTTTCTGTTGAGAAAACACAGCTAGAAAACGGCTAACAGCTTCGCTTTGGCGGCAATGCAAATGTTTGACAGTTGACACCAACTTATACAGAATTGTATTAAGGAATGGAGCGTTAATGAATTCCCGCTGTTCTCAAACATATCTAATGATATGAATACAACATATTTGCTGTGAAATTTTACCATGTACTGCAACTGGCAAGTGAGATAATTGACATAAAGTTAAGGCTCATTCTTGCTACGTGAAATATTTTTCACAATCGGGCACTATAAGGAGACGTTTAATATTTTTTAATGTTTAAACAGTTTAATGTGTTTTTTTCTATAAAGCACGGTGATTAGTAGATAGCAGGTTTGCCTCCTACATCCATGGTTGGGGTTATGATTCCCACCTCCACCCTGTGTGCTTTAGTTTGCACATTCTCCCAGTGATTTGAGGGCTTCCACTGGATACTCTGGCTTCCTCCGCCAGTCCAAAACATCCCGAGTCCCCTGGGAAAGGCTTAAGGCTCTTTGTGGCCCTGTGTAGGATAAGCAGCAAAATATAACCCAGTAAGGAGAAAGAAACCAAAAACAAAACACTTGTTAGTGGAAATATGTATTATTAATATTGGACGTCTAAGGGCGTCTGAGTAATTTTGTCAACAAACAAATATGCCACTGCATTTGCCCTTATCCAGAGTGACTCACGTTTATTTCATTTATACAGCAAAGCAATTGAGATTTAAGGGCCTTGCTCAGGGGTGGCAGCTTGATGGAACTGGGATTCAAACTCACAACCTTCTGATCAGTAGTCACCTTAACCACTGAGATACCACTTCCCCAGATATAGGATCATACTCAGAGTTAAAGGTTAGTTTGAGATTCATCAACATATAGAGCAAGTGCTGTATATTCTAACTGAAGCTATACAGCTGCTTAAGTTAATTTTTTAATGATCATTAAAATTGTCTGCATGTCCAATCAATCTGGTCAGATTTTTTAAAGGAGATATTTTTAAGGAGATACCATTACATTTTAACTTAATCACAGACCCTGAACAAGACCATACTTTCACAAAAGTGTCCAACAGAATACTTGTTTATCACATCTGCTCAGTCGTTCATTATAAGTGAGTTTCAAGTAAACAAGGTTTCTATTCTCAGAACAGGGAAATATGTCAGAATTATTGCCAGTGGTATAGAGACAGATCGGTGGTTAGAGATTAGAACAAAAATACACCAGTGTATTCCTTATATACTGTATGTTTTGCAGTCCTTGTTCAACCAATTAAGCAGAAAACTCAACTTTGAATCCACACCCACTGCCACAATCTGCAGACCAATTTATAAATGTCCTGTCAGACAATGTCATTGTCTGGACAGGTGCATTGAGTGACTGCAGGGGCAGGATGAGACTGAGGATGGACAGGCGCTCTCCCTCCCCTCATTCTCTCATTCTGCCATGGTCAAGGACACAGAGATGAACGCGGGCCTGGAGAGCGGCCATCCATCAGGGCAGATGGCTAATAGAAACACCCGATGACAATGATTATCATGACTGAAAACAACGCTCTATAAACATTCAGTGACGCATGGTGTGTTGTGGGGAAGAGAGGGACTGGGTCAGAAGGGAAGAAAACAAAAAGGTAGAAATAGTGAGATGTTAAATGATATGAAAGGTATGTGATATGAATAGGATTTGTTATTGAATTATTATTACTTTGAATTAATTGACTCTGAAACATTTAGTCATGCCTTATTCGTTTGGCACTGACTATCAAAAATAATGTGCAGATTGTTGGCAACAAACAAACAAAAAAATTGCAGACAAAATAAATTAAACATTGGTAATACTAAATTTAACCAGTATTTTAGCCTGGATCACACTTGGTATCAAACATCTCAAAATAATGTTATTTCAATAAATAAGTCATAATGACCATCAATATTTTCACCCAACTAATGAACCAAGTCAAATTATTTGAAATGATTAAAGCTAAGTAGTAAAGCTAGCTAGCCCACAGTGTTAAACGCTTTTATAGAAACAATTTAAAGGCACAAAGACAAAATCCAGAGGCCTGAAACATCAACATATATATATATATATATATATATATATATATATATATATATATATATATATATATATATATATAATTGAAAATATTTCTGAAATATTTAATCCAAATGGTAAATGTCCAAGCTAGTCCAAACTGGTGCTAGATACGAACAGTGCGAACACACAACGACAAGGAAGGCAATACAAAAATGTCAGGCATGTCAACATTTTCCTCAGATGTGTTGGGGATTTACTAAAAAAATACTCTGTACACCTTTAAATGACATGATATTTCAACTGCTAACAAAATTCTTAAGCAGAAGCTAGCTAGTGGATGAGGCTATCAAATATTTAGTTAGCTCATAGCTGTTGAGGGACACCAAGGTCAAGAATAACATTATTTTCCTCAGACTGTAATGTTGAAAAATTACTTTAAAACATGACACCTTACACAAATATGTAGCAACAGAGTTCTTAAAAAAAATAAAAATAAAAAGTTAGCATAAGCTAGTCAGTAAATGAGGCTAACAGTTAGCTAGCTGGCCCTGTTTTAAGTCTTTTATACATATAATATGCGTGCTCAGAGACAGTAGAAAGGAGACGTATATCTCAAGAATATTGACATTTTCTTCAGATGTGTTGGTAAGTTATTTAGAAAAGACTCCTAACATCAAAAATGACACTTTAATTACACTTCAGCAGTGTAGTTCAACTTTTGTATCTATTAGGAAATGGATTTAGCAAAGTAGAGGTCAGTTTATATAGATTTATTTTCTGTAAACATACTCAACATGAGCCTAGCTATTAAATTAGCAATATTTAGTAGCAGTAGCAACAAACTCAGTATTCTATCATCTTATGTGAATGTTGTCAACATTTCCAGTTGAAAGCTAACAAAGCTAACATTACAGGAACATATGCTAAAAGTTTTGCAGCAGTTCTAAGGTAACTTTTAGATACATAAAACATGACGTATTGAATGCTCTTAAAATCGCAACTAGTATAAACATAAATGTTTTTTGCTAACTTAAAATTGTTATCTGAGGTATGTTTGCTGCAAGGTCACTGCTAACCGTGAGATAAAAGGATGACTTGGAGGGAACCATGAGAAGAACACAGAAGGAAGACATTAAAGAATTCATAAAGTGATCCGCCTGTGATAAAGCTTTATGACCAGTGCCATTGCTATAACAACAGTGAATACACACCACAACAACGACAACAACCCAGATTTCCCCTTTTGTGGAAAAACAGCACTATCCACTCCTTTCTTACACCCTACATTGTAGTTTAATTATTGTAATTTACTCATTGTCTAAAATGAAGAGCATTTAGAAAAATGGAGACTTTTCAAAGCAGGAAAGCAGCTTTTCCTACACAGAGTTTTTCCTTTCTCTCTCTTTTTCTGCTGTTTTTGTCAGCCCCCCCCCCCCCAATCACACATACACACACCCAACCGCACCGCACCCCCATCAGTTTAATTACCCAACATTTGTCTCAGTTTTCTTGAGCTGCGTTTGTTTATCCTGGTGTCATGCCTGACATTGGCCAATTAGTGCAGTGGAACAGTTTAGCCCGAGCAGCAGAGACGCCGGAACGCAGGAAAGATGTTTGCTAGAAGCGAGAGGGAGAGTGCAGGAAATTTTCCAGCAAGGTTGATAAGCTGCCGCATTACTGTAACGATTGATGCATCTCCTCACTGCCTTTAAATTAAACGCATTTATATACAGCAGAGGCTATGGGAGAAATACTAAAATAAAGTTTTGCTTGAAAAAAGTAGTGTACAATGGAGGTGTGTCAGAGGATGCGTTTAGCGATGTACCTGTGAAAAATATCTTTTGCTTTTACATTTCCATGCATTGTCATAAACAGTCGTAGAGACATGCATGCAAATACACACACGCACACACACACACACACACACACACACACACACACACACACACACACACACACACACACACACACACACACACACACACACACACACACGCCTTTGTGAGCAGCACAGCGAGAAAACAGTGACACCCTTGCTTTGATGAAAAACACCCCTGCACTAATAGTCTCTTTAGATGTCTTTCAAAGGCTCTGTTATGCTGAAATTAGAATATTTATCTCATTTTGATGGTGGTGGAGTGATTGATGTGTTCTACATGGCACGCTTCAGGTTCTGGAGTATATGAATCTGAAGAGCCAATACATCTCTGGCAAGATAAGCCATTTTTAACCACTCTTGCATGCACAGGCATATCACAGAGAGAGCGAGAGAGAGAGCGAGAGAGAGCGAGAGAGAGAGAGAGAGAGAGAGAGAGAGAGAGAGAGAGAGAGAGAGAGAGTCAGCGAGGGAAGCTAGATGAGAGAGCTCGAGCCTTCTACCGCTATAACGATCGAGGGAGAGAGCACACTTTCCCCTCCTTTCCTCCAGAGAGCAAAGAGAGACGCTCTCGGTGCGCGCGCGCGCGCGCGCGCTGCGCGCGCGCGCGAGCGCTCGCACCTTCTCGCTGATCAGCTCTAGATGGATCGCGCCCACTCTTCCTCCTAGATCATCCGTCTGATCTCGCATAGCGCGCTCGAGAGCGATATAGCGAGGATATCGCTATATCGATCGCATACCCTACAACGACACCTCCTACAGATAGAGAAGAGCTCAGAGAGATAGAGTATAGTATGACGAGAGAGAGTCGTCACACCTCCTAGATAGAGAGTGAGGGAGAGTAGAGGCTGAGAGAGAGAGGGCGAAAGAGAGCGAGCATACTAGAGAGATAGAGAGAGAGCTAGAGAGAGAGAGATATGAGAGAGAGAGAGAGCAAAAGACGAGAAATAGAGCGACAGAAATAAATTAGCACACCACTAATTATACATATAGATATTATATATAGAGGTGAGATATATATAGTATATAGTAGTTATATATCAAACCTACTAATAAATATACATATAAAAGAAGATAGAGAATAGAGAAGAGTAGAGAGAGAGAGAGAGACTTGACATATACATTATACAGTTCACATTGTTCCCCACAGTCGAACTCTACCAAAACAATGAACCAACATCCACAGATAACTAAAAAAACAACCACAAAATAAATAATAAATACACACGGCAGTCTGTAAAACCCTTTGGCCTGAATGGAAGGGGGGGGGGGGGGGGGGATCATGTTTTGGTGAAATCTAACATACTTTGACACGTCAGCTTGAAGAAGCCATAAATATATTTCACCAAAATGACATGACAATGGGCCTCATTTATCAAACTGGATACAAATGGATTTATTTGTAAATCATTCATAAAAGCATTTGCACAGGAAATATGGAATATGGTCATAGTCATAAAAAATAGAATAATTTAAGGAAACCGTTATCCTCGTGCTCCAGAGTGTCTGAAAATATAGGAAGCCTAACTAGTGGGAGTAGCTTTGGTTAGTGCACTTTTACATATGAATTATGTTGATAAGTTTAAATAGCTTGTTTAATCCTGTCTGTTTTTAGTCTCTCTCACGCGCACACACACACACACACACACACACACACACACACACACACACACACACACACACACACACACACACACACACACACACACACAAATACAATAGAACCCAGTCATTTCAAATTAATGACATTAACTACAGAAATATGTCAAGATAAGTAAAATCAAGGTTGCCATAAATTCACAAATTACACAAATAAGAAAAATAAGAATAATAGCAATGCCACTGTATAAAATGAGGTGGAGCTCAGGCGGTGTATAAGCCACTTTCATTCTCTTAGTTTAATACAGTTAAACAATTTATTAGAACCAGGAGTAAGTCAGTGATAAGTGACTGATCTGGTATGTCTTCAGCCTCATTTACTCCATAGTGTACACACTGAGCACTAAGTGTTATACTGTGATGTGTTACAGTCTGATGAGATCATTCAAAATGAGCAAAAGCACATCACCAGAAGTACACCATAACAGCATAGAATAGTAGGTGAAGCATGATGGCGGTAGCATTGTGTTTTAGAGCAGCTTCTCTTATGATTTTATGAATCGAGCTACAAACACCTGTTGATTTTTGCAAAAGTGTTGTCTTTACATGTCTACTAGTAAGCTAAAGATGAACGTGTTCCAAAGTATACATCCATATTTACAAAAGCCTGACTGGAATCCAGCTAAACATCTAGAAGTGACAGAGTTACCCCGAATGATGATTGGATTATTTATTCATTAGTACATAAGTATAGAAAAGCCAATCTTTATATTTTATTCATTTTAAGTATCACGTTCAGCGTGTAGTTTCTCATCACAATTTCTGCAGGACTGCAGCTCTGTCTTTTAGTCCCTCTCAGCTTTTATCAGCTTCTACCTACAAACAAATGCTGCCATTACAAAACAGACAAAATGTTTGTGTTATTTCCTGTGGATCGGTTTAGGGTCGAGTTGCGTTCTCGCTGGAGTCGAATCGGACTAGAGTTCGACTGGAAGCAGGTCGAGACCAAATCGCCGACGCTCTTGTTTTGGACCTCACCTGGGTGTGTGTGCTGAGTTCTCACCTGTCTAATGAACAACACTGAGGATGAACACACACCGCCGCTTCAGACAGAAGAACGTTCAGCACAAAGCAGTTTTTTTCCACATGGCTGTGCACGAAAAAAGACAAAACCCTCATTGTATTAGAAGCAAATTAATTTACCGTTCAATTTTTACCCCTTATATTCTACTCAGGACAGTTCCGTCCATTTTATTTAGGTCCACGTGTGTAGAACATGAGCCTAGATTTATTTATGACAAATAATGATTCTGTAACCATTAAAATAAATAAGAAATAGAAAAATGTCTGAGATGAACGCAAATCCAGACAGCTCCTGGAAGCTCTATGCCTTTCAGTCGTAGAGAAATGAAAGTTAACTCAGTAGAGTCAGATTTAATTTTACTAATGAGCCTAAAAGATCATTTCCATAATTGATCAAATTATAATTACCGATATTATGTTCAGTTCATTTGACTTGAGTCTGACTACCTCAACTGAAATTGTTCAAATAAAATGGTGTTTGAAACCAAAAGGTGATTTTATTGTTTATGTCACATTTTCTTCATCTATTATGAGTGAGCGAATGATCTTTCTGTCACCACGAGGATCTTTTTTTTATTTTTAATTACAATTCGAAAGTTAATCATGCGAAAGATTATTTTTACAGCTAGTGCTGTTGGTGATACATGATATAAGATATAATATATATTTTAGAATACATTTTAATGACGTGTCAGGGGCCGTGGATTCTTACTAATTACACCACAGTGCTGTTCAGTTCTCAGTCTTTAAGGTGTTGATTACTTTTCTATAGCAGCAGCTCTGACATTGGCACCGGCTAGTATCTCAATTCGCAGCTTTATATTCATACGCGTGTTCTAATACGTTATCGTTTCTATAGTAACAGTTCGTTCTGATGCTCTATATACGGTATAATTATGGATATGAGTATGGATTATTGATACGTTTTCTGGAAGGAGACGTTTATTCGACATTTATGGAAGAATCCTCCACTTTTAAGCGCTTTCTAATTGCCTGTAAAGTTTCCGAAGCTGGGCAGAAATGTTGTGCTGGAAATTTTCTCAGGAACATGACAAGCTGTATTTTTTTTTTATTGTATTAACTTCAGGATAAAGAAGGTGCTCCGACAGGGAGGGAAATGAGATGTAACTCTGAATGGATGAGAAGTATGATGTGTTTTGTTATTAATTATTATATTAATGTGGTTAAACAGAAACGCTTACTATTTCTTTACTAACGTTAGGGTTGGAACAGATCACACCACACTGTCAAGGTTTTATTCTTGTATTTATTACAACAGAAATGAGAGAGAGAAAGGAGCTGGGTTATTATATGATATTATGATGTTATAATAAAATTGTAAATGTCATTATGTTAATAGTACTACTTTTACAACACCAGGTACTGTAACTTCATTGCTCAAGGGATCAAGCATATTATGACTGGAAAACCATGTTTTCATGTTAAATCAATGACGGCTAAATATTTTGCTCGCACGATTTAAATATTTTGAGCACAGACTTCCCGACGTATTATTACAAGATATCCGTCCTGTTGCTCACTCCGTCGTACAGAACACTTAAGACGGAGATGCATGTAAGGCATTTCACCATGACGGTGTGTGTGGTCACTTTATAAACGTCTCACTAGTGTCTCTGAAGTCCAGCCGGTCTGTCTGGTCCATCGTCTTGTCTGCAAGGGAAGGGTTCAGCTGTTATTGGAGTCTTCGTCACAGCCTGAGGAGAGCGTGTAGCCCGTGGCTCTCCGGCTGAGCCCGGAGCTCCCAATCACACACGCTCATGTCACCCTGCGGCAGCAGTCTCAAACACTTACGCTCACAGAGCGAGGTGTTTGTGTGTGGCACACGCGCTGCTCAGAGCGCTGGTTCTGCCACAAATAGAGCG
Source organism: Tachysurus fulvidraco (assembly GCF_022655615.1). Lineage (NCBI taxonomy): Eukaryota > Metazoa > Chordata > Actinopteri > Siluriformes > Bagridae > Tachysurus > Tachysurus fulvidraco. Next base: position 6,971,608 of record NC_062541.1, on the reverse strand, counting down.
AGCTCAGAGCACACTGCTGCTTCATCAGGCGAGGGAAATGTATACATACACAACAAGCCCAATCACCAAATGATTCGATCTGGCACTTCATATAGACGTCTGCTTTTTCTGCTGTATCTCTAAGAGCCTGTTTTAATAATAACTAGTAATTAGTAACATATTATAGAAAGCAGTGAAAATGATAACATACTGCTATTTGTCAGCAGAACAGGGAATAGAGAAAAAAAATGGATGACAGGAGGAGAGAGGTGGAGGAGAGGAGAGGTAGAGGAGAGAGGAAGAGACGAAAGGAAAGGAGAAGAGGGCAGGGTTCACGTGTATGACGGCACTGCGGCAATGCGAGTGGGCATCAGGCAGATGGACTGTTGACACTGACATAAGGGAAGAAACAACAAAGTCGAACAGACAGGGACGGGGGAGATGAAGGAGTCAAAAAAATACATCTTCCTTCTCCTCTCTGACATTCTGTTGGGCTTGACCTTACCATGCCGGAGCCGTGTCAGAGCCCAAGTACAGACCGACAGCCTCGTCTTCAGCTAAAAGGTCTGATGCAGCTCTCTCACCTCACAACATAACACGCGTCTGCTCCCTCTCTCTCTCTCTCTCTCTCTCTCTCTCTCTCTCTCTCTCTATATATATATATATATATATATATATATATATATATATATATATATATATATATATATATACTCAGCCTCCATTCCACTCCAGCGTCTCTGATGGCTTCTCAGGTCACGACTTTCAACATAGAAATATGATATTTATCAAAAACCTTGACATCGCTCACTAGCGTCAGAATGCGGATTCTCATGCAAATTAATTTGTTTTGCTCAATCAAGGTGATAGCATTCTTTAGTAAAAATTCCAAAATTCATACAAAAAAAAAAAAATCACCTTCAAAATTATTGGCACCCTACAAGTGAAGGGTTGAGAACGTCAGTATAAATGATTCTACAAAATGATATATCGCATATATTATTATATTAATAGTTACTTACTCTTTCTTATGTTATGTTAACTTACGTCATATTAATGTCACTTATTATTCATGTGAATCCTTTATATTCTTTAGATATACTTGGTAGTAAATTCTTAACGATATTTTTTGCCGAGAAAAAGTATAGATGAACAGACGGACATGCAGACAGACAGACAGACAGGCAGCCAAAAAGACACACGGATGGGGATACGGTGAGCCAAAAAAGAGACACATAGAAAGATAAAGATAGAAACAGAGAGACAGATTTACAGACACACAGGCAGATAGAGAGAGAGAGAGAGATACATGTATATGGGAAACAGATAGATAGATAGATAGATAGATAGATAGATAGATAGATAGATAGATAGATAGATAGATAGATAGATAGATAGATAGATAGATAGATAGATAGATAGATAGATAGATATGTATGTACACAGAGAGACAGACATCTAGACAGATTGTAAGGCCACACAGGGTGTTTTGTCAGTTGGCCTTACAGCGTGTGCTCTTATGCGCTCTTACAGCTTATTGAGTCATGCAGCAACAATTACAGTGAGCTGGTTTCTCACAGCATCCGTAAACTCCCAGAGGAGAGGCAACAAGCTTTTATCCAAGCAAAGCCTCATCTGACCAGCACATTCACACACACACACACACACACACACACACACACACACACACACACACACACACACACACACACACACACACACACACACACACACACACACACTTACTTCACATAGTTTTGACGAGAGGGTTAAGGGTGCCTGTGTGTGTCAGTATGTTTATGTGGCATCATGGGTTCCTGTGCTGTGTTCTTTGCACAGTTGGTGCCCCTGTGTGTGTATGTTTGTGTGCTTTTTTGACACTAAGGGTGTTTGTGTCAGTGTGTTTATGTGGCACCGTGGGTTCCTGTGCTTGTGTGTGTGTGTGTGTGTGTGTGTGTGTGTGTGTGTGTGTGTGTGTGTGTATGTGTGTGTGTGTGTGTGTGTGTGTGTGTGTGTATGTGTGTGTGTGTGTTTATGTGGCACCATGGGTTTCTGTGCATGTGTGTGTGTGTGCCTGTGTGTGTTTATGTGGTACTAAGGGTGTGTGTGTGTGTGTGTGTGTGTCAGTGTGTTTATGTGGCACCATGGGTTCCTGTGCATGTGTGTGTGTGTGTGTGACTGTGTGTGTGTGTGTGTGTGTGTGTGTGTGTGTGTGTGTGTGTGTGTGTGTGTGTGTGTGTGTGTGTGTGTGTTTATGTGGCACTAAGGGTGCCTGGGTGTGTGTGTTTGTTTGTATGTGTGTCAGTGTGTTTCTTTGCACTATCGGTGCCCCTTTTTTGTGTGTCTGTGTGTGTTTCTTTGCCACTAAGGGTGCGTGTGTTTATGTGGTACTAAGGGTGCCTCTGTGTGTGTGTGTGTGTGTGTGTGTGTGTGTGTGTGTGTGTGTGTGTGTGTGTGTGTGTGTGTGTGTGTGTGTGTGTGTGTTTCTTTGACACTAAGGGTGCCTGAGTGTCAGTGTGTTTATGTGGCACTAAGGGTGCCTGTATGTGTGTGTCTGTGTGTGTTTGTGTGTCTCTCTGTGTGTGTGCCTGTGTGTTTCTTTGGCACTAAGGGCGCCTGTGTGTCAGTGTGTTTATGTATGTATGTGTATGTGTAAGAGGAGCTCACATGCATAGCATCTGGGTCAGACATGACTCTCCTTCCACACCCCTCCCTCCTTCGTTTCCTCTCCTTCTTTCTCCCTCCTTTTTAATCCCCTTCTTCTCTTTAGATTCAGGTTTAAAATTCCTCCCTGTGGAACATCAGACCCATTAGAAGAGCATTATAAAAATATTATTGACCTTTGCGATGTGGTGCTCCAGCCAGCCTGGAAACAACCTTCTCTGGCGTTTTAAGACTCCTCTCTTCATATAAGATATTATTAACATATGCCAGGCTTAATAAATGTTCCGTCACTTTATTAAAAAATTTAAGGACAACAGTATAATTTTTATGAACCCATAAAAGGGGCGGTAGTGCATATTAATTTTTTTCATGCATGGTGAACTTTCCAAGCGCTCTTCTTATCGGTTACGTAATAACTCCTGCTTTATGTGAACTCCCCGGGTTATATATTTTAGGCAGGTCCTTGCTGCTGATGCCGAGCTGAGCGCGGGAGGGAGATGAAAAGCTGTGGCCTGATGCTGCACCAGCACGGCGGTGTCAGAGGGCATCGATTTCTTACCAATATGACCGGGCTGCCCAAGGCAAGGTATCTAATCAGCTCTGCCTCTGTAGTTAGAAAACAGAGTGAGAGAGAGAGAGAAAGAGAGAGAGCTCATCTTCTCCATGGTAACGTACAGAACGAAGGATGGTAAATGGAGGAGAAAGAGGGTCTAATGAGGGGTCATGTACAGGCTAAAGCCGGGCCACGGGGACAAGACGAAGAAGCTCTTCTGTCTTCTCATACACTCAAATCGCTTCTTCAATTGTTCTCCTCCTTCACTTTGATATTTCTGTAACCTGTTCTAAGCTATCACTCCATCTCTCATGTTCAAGTGAGAAAAAGATTTTGGACTTTGGTCTCTGCCGCTTGCTTTCAAAATGAAGTCAATTTGTCTAGAGCGAGGCCATCGAGCCAGGACTTAGACATAACTCCACAAATGGTGCTTAAAAAAAAAGTCAAACATCATGGGACTTTTATCCTTACGTTCATCGCTCGGTGATCGATTTAATAAACATCTGCTGTAATCGTAAAGACAGTCCTGTGCTTTTAGTTTGCTTCTATACAATCGACTCGAGTTCAAGTGAACATCCTGTAAACACAGTCACTGTCATATCAGTATCTTGCAGTAGAAGATGTGAAGAAGTTCACTTCCATGTCTGGATGCTCTCGAGGTTTCTTCTTCACGTCACGGCCAAAATCCGAGATACAGATTTCTTTTTTCTTTCTTTCTGTGAGAAAATGTCTAGTATCCAAATCTCTATGCAAACACATAACAAAATGTAATTTAATACATTATACTGTTTTGAGACAGGAAGTCGGTTTGTGATTAAGGCGATGACGTCGTTGTTGTTCGGTCCATGGTAACCTAGGCAACAGTGGCGTAATTGTAAAAATTATGGCAGAATTAGAAGGAATACATTATCAGGAGGTGTGATTAGATGTGCTTAACACAGTGACATTTCCGTAATGGCATAAAATTATATTTCACTAATAGATTTTGTGGTGATAGAAATATGATACCCGGCTTACAACACATGCGTTTTCAGTTTTCTGTCATTTGGAGACTTTTTTAAAGTCTTAAAGGTAATAAATAACTAATAAAGTGGTAAACAATAAATTTTCTTCAGTTCTATATTGACTCTATTAGTAGCATGAGTCTATGAGTGGCGACATAAAATATTATTATTATTATTATTATTATTAGTAGTAGTAGTAGTATTGGTAATAATAATAATAATAATAATAATAATAATAATAATAATAGTTAATTGTTTTTTTTAACATATCGAATAGGAAAATAAATCTAAATAAAATAATATTTGGTAAAATAAATAAATATTAAAAATGATTGGTATTTTTTGGGGAATCTACAGTATATACAGAACAGGCTGTAAGATATAGAACAAGATTTTAACGCTTTAACATAATTCAGGATTTAATCCAGGGATGCGCTAAGAGACAAGACCAAGAAGGTTGCACCTCACACCATTAAACACAGTTGTGAATGTAACAGTACAGTTTTAGTTTTTTTGGGATTGTGCGTCTGACTTCTGATGTGTATTAAATAAATCCTTCCTCAACATAGCGCTTGAGCTTCTCCTAGCTGGCAACAGGCACCTTGTTGGATCTTGTCAGATATCAGCATGTTAATATCGCTGGACAGCGGATTAGCGATAGACTGGAAATATGTTGTTGGATAAACAATGTGGTGAGAGAAGGAATGTCTCCTGTTCGTTTGAGTTAACGAGTGCACAGAAAGATTGAAGGTGTAATCAGCGAAACGCTGCCTTGCGTTCTCTTTGTGTGAAAATGCGAAACCATTTTTATCTAGCTTCCTGTGATAATTGCTTTCTGATGCACCATTTATCTTTATCTCCTTTCTTTTTTTCCTCCCCTCCTTCTCCTCGTCGTCCTCGTCCTCCTCCTTTCTCTCCCTCATTCTCTCTCGCTGACTTGTTTAAGCCTCCATCCCCCAGGTATTTTTAATTAGTCTAACGAGACCTAATTTAACAAATCTCAGCACACGATAGAAAGGAAAAAGAAAAGTGTTTTATCACGATTTCTTTCCCCTTAGATGCACCTGGCAGTCTCTTTTTGCTCCACGTCCTGTTGGGGGTTAAGTGGACATGTAGCTGTTTCTCTAAAGTGCTCCATGACACGATGATGACGGTTTTGCTTCCCAGAAGATGTAGCGGTGATCTGAAGTTGAACCCAATGATGCATTTAGAGCTATATAATCTATAAACACATGTTAAAACGAATGTGAAGAGAAAACATACATGTTCACTATCACTTTTTGTGTGTTTTTTTTTTTTTTTAGAGCAGCTGGAAGACACTTGAGGTTGACTAGTGAGCAAATAAAACGCTTGAAGATATGAATCCGAAACAAACAGTAAGAGAGAGAGAGTAAAAATGTCATATAGCTCACAGTCTCATACTGATGTGTCACACACAAACCGTCCCTGACAGCCCCCAGTACCCACTGCCCATTGTTCCCCCACCTCTTGCTTAATTGAGATGTGCAAACATTGACAGAACTCATTTACTGCAATGGAGAGGTGTGTTTCTTTCCACATTACACAAATTGTTACAACACACACACATTATTTCTTGGTTTGCTGATGGCTTAGGAAATGGACACGTTCTTGTAAGCATTGAAACGTTATTTGCTATTTGGACTTATTTACACAGCAGACCAGCGTGTGTCAGGAGATATGAGTTTCCATCCTCATGTCTCGGGTGTATCCTGAACACGCCACAGAACTGCAGCACCTGGACAACGGATGGAACAGCATTGACCCTTTGGATTTGTTCTAACGATAAGGAATTAAGAGTAGGTTTATATTACATTGTTTTATAATTCCCAGCCACTAGCTAAAGGATACAACAGCTAGCAGAAACACCAAGGTCTAGCAGGTGCTCCTTCCTAAATATTATATTTTCAACCTCTCTCTCTCTCTCTCTCTCTCTCTCTCTCTCTCTCTCTCTCTCTCTCTCTCTCTCTCTCTCTCTATGATTAACAGGTGAGATTGTAATACCACTGCTTCTTAAAGCTCTCTTGGATGTCTGGGTTACCGCTAGGAAAAGAGAGCAGTCAGAAGTTGGTGTCTCCTCCGAGTATGTTCAGCTATTCTGAAGCAGTTTGAAAAGATCTGGCTACATTACAGTACGTGATTTAAAGGAAGCAGGAAGTTAGCCTTCACACGTTGTCAACAAAGTGAACGCTTTAGTGTTGCACCACTTGTAAGCACTTTTCATATAATATGTATTTTTAGTTAGTCATTTTCAAACATATTATTGAGCTTATTATTAGAGCTTGGTTATATTTAGCTAACTGAAGCAAACTATATGTTGTGCTAGTTACAGAAGCTGTGATGTCATATACTGTATATATTTATATATATTTATATATATTCGATTGCTTTATTTTAAACACAAAATGACATGGCAAAATAAATGGTATAATTCTTCTGGTGTGTTTGTCTGTTTGATGAGTTCAACTTCAGCCAAACTTCACTTCAGCGAACATCTCCATACTTTGCTACGTAGCAAAGAGAGTTAGCTGAGAGTTAGAATCAGAAAGCAGAGAATGTCCAATTTCAATCAGCTTCATTTTTATTTCCAAAGCCAAAGTCGTGGTGGGTTTGGAGTCATCCCATAAAAAATGGCCTTGAGGTGGAAATACACCCAGAATGGGACAGCAGTCCATCACAGAGGCACCGTGTACAGGAAATTCACACCTAAAGGCAATATAGAGAAGTTAATCCACCAAAAGGCAATGTTTTTGGGAAATATAAGAAAATCAGAGAGCTCTGAGAAAAGAGTACCCAGACAGCACAACAGACAAAAAAGACAGATAGTAAAAAAAAAAAAAATTAAAGAAAAAAAATAAAATAAAATAGATGGAAACATCAAGATTGAACCGGAAATCTATGAGGTACCAAAATAACCTTCGTCTTCAGTAAAATGTGGCTTTTAAAGCTTTAAATGCTTTGAATTTGAATGTGACCTCATGTATATGTAGGTAGTTCAGAGACTATTGTAGAAACTCATCTGAATTTAACTTTCGACTGGGAAAATTTCCGACCATTCAACAAATCGCATGAACCTCGCCCTCTAAGCTGAGCTGTGAGATGTCTTCAAGAGTATAAAACACTTCCAGTTTCTGTAGACCTTTCTAATGACCCAGAAATTTCAAAATCCTAGTTGATCGCTAACAAACAAACTTCTAGTCAGAATTGCAGAATTTACGAAAAAGGATTCAGGAAAAAAAGACAGGTTTTAAATTTGAGACATTTTTACTGTTCGGGTTAAAGAGTCCAAGTAGTCAAGGGTCTGGATCGATAACTCATCCGTGACAGTGTTTGTGGCAGTCGTTGGATTTGAATAGAAGATGTTCTTAGTCTTCACCACCGAGATAGCATTTCCTCTCAACAGTACAATTTATTCTGTTACAAAACCAATACCTTGGTCTATTAGTCCTGCAGTTTATCCATGACTGTCCATTCATCACCTCCATCCCTGTCCATCGGGGTGACACGGCTCCAGCAAGGTGCCGACCCCTTCGGCTTCTTTCTTTATGAGAAACAAAGGCTCTTCTGCCCAGAACGTTCCAAACTCCCTCCCGTTCCTCCCTTCTCTCTCTCACTCTTTATTCTGCTTTGGCTGCTGTCATACTCTTCTCATTAATTCCAGCCTGTCATCCACTAGCCCCGCTGTATCTCCCCAGCAGGTGACAGCTTTCCAATGACTGACAAAGGCTCTTTAGGTGATACAGAAGATCTTCTTCAGGCTGAGTTTTGTAAAGTGCCCCTCAAACGTCACTTTTTTCTCCCCCCGCGTGCTGGGAGCCCTCACTCCTATGTTCAGCGGGCCAGAACAGTAAACAGACCTGTGTGTGTGTGTGTGTGTGTGTGTGTGTGTGTGTGTGTGTGTGTGTGTGTGTGTGTGTGCATTTGCTTTCAGGTCAGTCAAAAAGATAAAGCTTAATCTCAGCCTCTTACGCCCACTATGCTGCACACTGGCCAAAAATCACTTCCACATAACTGATTTGCCTTAAAAGAGCGTCGAAGGTTGTGATTTGCCGTGGGTGTTTTTTCCTTCACGTTCAAGCATGTGTTTCATTTGTCACGCTAAACTGTGTGCAACCTGCTTTTGTTTAAGAATATGATATCTCGCAATGAGCAGCGTACGTTTGGTTTTTGTGGAGTTAAGCATAGAGACACCGTACGCTCGCTAAAATCTTTTATGGCAGCGTTTGAATGCCTTTCTCTTTTTTTTTCTACTTTTTAATTCACAGCCTCCACAAATTAACTTCAGGGGTCTTAACATCAAACACTCTAACACACATACGATATGTTTATATTGTAATACTTGGGATGTGTTTAATAACTCTTGGGCTAATTTGTTGGTCAGCGCTGCATTTTATAGCATGAAACTTTGGACATTTTTACATCGTTAAAGATGTGTAAGCTGTGTAGAGGAAAGGACTAAAGCAGTGCTGCATCTATTTTGGAAGGATGATTTCTACTCGTAACACAATCAGCAAGCTGGGAAGTGTCTTGAAAGTGTATATAGTTATTTGGTCCACTGGAGGAAAATGATGACTGTATGTATGTTTATTTTAGATTTTAGCACTCTACCTTGCTAATCGTTCATATATTTGAAGTGTAAAAATTATTTCATTTTAACTGAATAGAAGATGAAATATAGACTAGTCCAATTTCAGGACATTCCTCTATGTCCTCTGACACTAAACATGTTGGCAGATGTGAATTCCTGAAAGATTTCCAGAGACTCTTTTTGAATGTAGTGCCCAAAAAAATCACAAGATACATAAATATCTGCCAAAGCTGCCTCTGTATACGAGGAACTTTCCCCCATGTAAATACTAGTCTCAGCCTCAGAAACAAACAAGTCCTCATCTGATCGGTTGAATTCCACAGCATCTCCAGAAGACGTGTGTGTGTGTGTGTGTGTGTGTGTGTGTGTGTGTGTGTGTGTTATTTTAATGGTCCTCCTGGAACCACCATGATGCTCTACTTCCCTCACAGAAGAAGGAAGTCATCATGTTTACAACTGTGACACTGAGTGTTATGTGCATCAGGTGGATGCTGGATTTTCCAAATGATGTAAAGTTCACGGTATAGACTCTGTATATACTTATAGACGTGACGTGGGATGTGGTAGCCTAGTTAATGTGTCGGATCGGAAGGTTGTGAGTTCAAATCCGAGTCAAAAATGTGATAAAAATGTAAGTCACTCGGATAGTCTGCCAAATGCAATAGACACAGTATAATTTGACCGATTTCTGGTTGCTCACCAGTCTGAGTTTGTTTTATAAAAGAAACATCGACTTTACATTTTAACATGACACTGACATAACAAAACTAACTGTGATTGGTTGATTTACATTTCAGTGATTTCAGTGGGCGGTCCTTGGCCAATAAAAGCTGCTATAGAATCCAGACCTTCTGTAGTCAGTCTGAAGGTCTGGATAAGTGTGACTATGTGTATACTGATGCAACATTGGAGCTTAACTCAGAATTGCAATCTAAAAGAAAAAAAAAACTCACGAGCACAATTAAAAACAATCGTATTGTGAATCTAGAGTTCCTATACAGTATATTGACAGGCTATATAATATTGTCAGCATCATCCTGTCACACACACTGTTCTTGATGGAAAACTTGATATTAAAAAAAAAATTGGCAAGTCTAAAAACATTTACATGACAATGCATTAATGTGTAGCCTCAAGGGGAGAGTAAGTTCATAAATAAAACTTCAACGCCATGGCTAATTTGTGTCATACCTCAGGATGCCATTCTCTCTCTCTCTCTCTCTCTCTCTCTCTCTCTCTCTCTCTCTCTCTCTCTCTCTCTCTCTCTCTCTCTCTCTCTCTCCTGCACGTGCCCACTCTGTTTCTGGTTGTCGGTGTACCAAATAACGGCCCAGTCGTGCACGTGCATTTATCTAATTAAAATGTGACACACACTGAGAGTCAAATGAAAGTCGCGGCTGGGGCTCGCCGGAGCGGCGGAGAAGAAAAAGCGACTCCTGCTGAACTCACCGTTGGAATAAAGGCACCGTTTGTTAACTGATTCCCACCTTTGTTCTGGTGCTGATGTGTGTGTGTGTGTGTGTGTGTGTGTGTGTGTGTGTGTGTGTGTGTGTGTGTGTGTGTGTGTGTGTGTGTGTGTGTGTGTGTGTGTGTGTTTAAAGGAGCACACTAACCAGAAGGAAGAAATGGACACCTAGAAATGCTAATCAGGATAATACTGTAGTGTTTTTTGTTTAGTGTTTTTTTTTTTTTTAATCGTATCAAAAGATACAGTCCTGACAGACATGTGGCATATTAAAGGGAAAAAAGGCAACCGTCTGAGTAAGGTGTTAGGTCACAAGCTTTAATGCTTATTGGGATTGATTCTACAAATCTCTGGAGCAGTACTGAAGGGATAAACACCAATCTTTCAAAGTTTTTTCTCTTAACTGGTGTTTGGATGACGGTGGTAAGAGACATAACAGGTGCAATTTCAGCAACAGTGCCACAATTCAACATTTAAACTGAGATTTTTTTTAATTCTATGCAAATGTCTTATGATATGACTAGAATGATGTTGGAACATTGGACCAGTCCATGTGAACCAACATTAATACAATCTTCTGCTCACAACTTTACTTTCTACTTAAACATGGTTTCATCATAAACTGTTATATATGAGCCCTCGTAAGTAAGAAGGTGTTTGGTGACTGGGTAAAAAGTAAAGTTAGCCTGCATTGTAAAACCCAGGTATGTCCTAGTAAAACCCAGGTATGTCCAATTTTAAGAAATTTTAGATGTTCACACTAATTCGAATGATATTAGAAGCTTTATATGAAACTAAGAAATATTATCTGTGAAACAACCACGGCTTCTACATACTGTATTAGCTGCACACGAATATCTGTATCGTAGGAAAAAAGCAGTATGCTAAAGGAGCAGTATATCCAAATTCAGTATTCATAACACAGTAAGAGTCGGAGAGATGATATACTGTACTTCTTTCACTGAGATTCTGCAATATGGAAACAATGGACACTTCTATCCATGCTAATAAAGCATAACTAAGGGGCTTTTTACACCTGGTCACTTCATGCGTTTTCTGTGATCAGATAGCTGTCAGATCGTAAAAAGACCAGGTGTAAATGCCCTCTGAAACGTTTTCGAGACGGATATAAATCCGATCGTTCAAACCACTTCAGGAGGAGGTCTGGGACACATTTCAGATGAAACTGGACAGGTGTAAATGAATGTGGTTGTTCAAGCCACATACGTCAGCGCTATACTCCTCCCAAACGGAAGTACGTCACTCACAGGTGACCTTTCACCCAAGGGTCTCATTGGGTCTTAAAATGCACCGCTGCTCCCAGCGAAAATGCAGCAAACAGTAAATGCTGTTTTTTGTAGCATAACTGTCGTAACGAGTTTTTTCGTCTTCTTTTTGATCGCATTCTGAAAACCGCACACTCCAAAGCGTGTTCCATTTCAATTACCTCGGAAATGAGGTAACATATATTTACATTTTGGGCGGGAGTAGAAAGATCGGATCGATATCCGATTCGCCGAGACGCATTTATGTGGCCTAATGTAAATGGAACAGTTTTAACCAATCAGATAGCTATCGGATGAGAGAAAACACAGTGACCAGGTGTAAAAAGGTCCTAAGAATAAAAAAATAGCAGAAGGTGCTGAATCGGCTCTTTTAACTATAAACGGTCTAGGATTTAAAGGTTGTTCGTTGTTGTTAATTGTTTAACAAGTAAGTAAAATGTTAACTTGTTTGTTTAAAACAGAAAAAAATTGTTTGCGAATGTACCGTAACATGTCAGGATTGTTTTCATACCGCACATGTACAGAATACTAACCAGCGTGGACTGTATCAAAAGCAGAGCACTAACTAGTAAATTGATGAGTTTGGACACACAAGCGCTACTAGCAACACAAGCAATGTGTTGAACTACTGATTGGACAGTTGTGCGCTTGAATCCCATCTCCAAAACTCTCCAAACTCTGCTGGGTCTATTGTATAAAACTGAGACAAAATGTAAGTTGCTCTGGATAACGGTAGTCTGCTGTAAATGTAAATGTCAGATGCTATGATGGATGAATTCTAAAAAAATAATAATAATAAAAAAAAAGACAAAAATCAGTCTGAATAAAATGAAAATTTTCTTTCAATTTTAGGGTTACATCCAAGATTAAAATTGTTTACAAGATTCAAGTTAACTGACTCTTTGCGAAGTCTTGCCAATTCTGTGCATCTCTTTAATCAGTCATTTTCACAAATACTAATACACTATTTGTAATAAAGTCCACTTGCATATGAATCCTCACTCTGTGTCTGAATCCCACTTCAATACTTTAAGAAATCCAAAATATATTTCACTAAATTGACACAAAAATGTTATACAGCTATTTTATTCATGTACCTTTCTCCTTGTAACGATTATAAATAGTCTGTCTATTTATCTATTCACAAAATCAACTGTCTGTGTCAAAGCTTTTATTTACTAGCTTACTAGCTAAACATGCTTTTCTGCTTTCTACAGTATATTTCAAAGCATGTCATGTTTTTATCAGGTTTTTAGGCGTGTACAGTACCAGGGCGCAATGGACATAAGTTCAGCAAACACAAGTTGTCAAATAATCTGCAATGCAACATCGTACAAATAACAAAAATGTTGTTACTTTTTGAGGTCTAATTAAAAATAGTACATCTAGCCGAGAGAAAAACGCATATTTAATTAACTAGTGAATATTTCAGCACCTACGTAAGAGCGATAAATGAGTCAAGAACAATGCCGAAGCTCCAGTTCACAAAATGTCACGACTGATATTTATATGAAGAGTTAAAACCACAGAGAGACTGGCATGGACGATTATATCTTATGATCAAATGATTTAGGGAAATGATTTTTGCAATATATATATATATATATATATATATATATATATATATATATATATATATATATATATATATATATATATATAGTAATAACTTGAGAGAGACAGATCTCGTCAAGAGTAAAATTTACTCAGGGGTTTCCAGCAGCAAACCATACACACACATTTCACAGAATCACAGGTGGATTATATCTACAATTAACATCTTCTTTGCTGTATTTAACCCAGGTCAATCAACCATATCAACCATAGCTCAGAACATAACATCTCCTTCCCCTCCAAGTTTACAGTATTTGTTCATAAATCACAAAACAACATACTTCATTCAACAATCATGTTACAATATAATTCTTTTTTTTAACTATTATTATTATTATTATTATTATTATTATTATTATTATTACTTTTTTTCTTCTTTTTTTTTCTTTACTTCAGTTCATAATCTTTTAAATGACCAGGCAATCTCCTGGTTCTCTGTGACCGTCTCACACCAGGGCTAAAGGATTTTGTCTGTGATTCAGTGGTTATCTGTATTTATTTATTTCACGTAAATTACTCCAAATGAAAATTAGCTGCTTATTGAGATGTGAGTACAATTGAAATAAAATGTATGTCTTGAAATGTTCTCTCTTTTCACTAACCACACTGGCACATTTTAATTTTTTGTAACCATATGAAAGTTTTTCCCAGGCTGGCACGCAAAGCTAAAATTGTTTTGTAGCTATTAGCTAATCTAAATCAGGAACCCTGTTTAAGAATAACTGGTATACTATCGAATATCCCTTTAGACCAGGGGTGTCCAATCTGATCCGGAGAGAGTCGGAGTGGGTGCAGGTTTTCATTCCAACCAAGCAGAAGCCACACCTGAGTCTACTGCAAGCCAAGATCAACCGATTAAACAGGTGGAATCAGGTGCGGCTCCTGCTTGATTGGAATAAAAACCTGCTCACACAACGACCCTTTGAGGAAAAGATCAGACACCTCTGCTTTAGTGTTTCATCAAGAGACATCCAGCAGCTAAACCTAAACAGACAGAGTTTGGATCAGATGATTTGAAAACCTCATCGCAAGCTTTCGCAAAACAGCTCCCACTTTTAAAAGTCAGCATGTTGTAAGGAGGTCACTGCCAAACAGCGCATTGCAAACCTGAGTGAAAGAGAGTGAAAAAAGAAAACACTCAGGCTAGTCAAACCTGATGAGAGACGTTGATTTAAACGAGTAGATCTTGCCGTGTCTATTTTCAGCAGATGCAGAAATGAGAGAGAGAGAGAGAGAGAGAGAGAGAGAGAGAGAGAGAGAGAGAGAGAGAGAGAGAGAGAGAGAGAGAGATTCAGCCGAGTGAGTTTATCAGCGTGGCACCTGCTCCAGTACATTCTTGATGAAGCAAAGGTTGTCTTCATTAAGGGCATTAATATTCATGACGCATGGTAATTTTGACACAGAAAAGGTCTCTGTAACCTTTTCTTGTGTGAGAATTTTTTACTTCTCAAGGAAATTACAGTCCGGCAATGACTTAATTAATGCTTGCTTGCTGGGCTGCAGTTTGAGGGCCTGTCAGTTTGGGGCTGCGCTGCCTGTCAGCCCGGCACATGGCTGCACAACGCAGAGAGAGATTGAAGGAGAGATGCAGACTACATATCCTCACTCAGAACAAGGCATGACTCTCTCTCTTTCTCTCCCTGTCTCTCGCTCTCTCTCTCTATCTCAATATAACTCTATACTACTCTTCTACCATCCAATGCTCTTTGATATATACTGTGTATATATATATAATGTGTGTATATATATATAATGTGTGTGTGTGTGTGTGTGTGTGTGTGTGTGTGTGTGTATATATATATATATGTATATAAAATCACATATATAAAATAGATAATTGTCCATAGTGTGTTGCTGGGCGTATGTGTGTGCCCTGTGATGGCCTGACACCTCCTCCAGGGTATCCCCCAACCTTATAACCCTCAGTCTATCAAGGACTTCAGGCTCCCTTTGACCCTGAGTAGGATAAGCAATACAGAACCTGAATGGAAATATAGAGTATATTTCTTTTTTTTTTTTTCCAAACTTTCTCCTAGGAGAAGAAGCAAGTTGCACCAGCAGTTAACTCTTTGTGCTTCCAGTGACTCCCGTACCAGGCGAGGGAGAGAGAAAGAGAGCATGATGTATCATTCGGCAGCTTTGGCTAGTCTCTCTTTTTCCTCACTCTCTCCCTCTCGCACTTTCTGTCACAGGTTACTGGAGACACTGGAAGCACAAAGAGAGACACACTGCTGGTAATAAGACACAGGTGAAAATCTTCATGTGTTACCTGCCGGTTAAACCCGCATCCTCTCCATACACATGACACAACCACACCCATGCTTCCACAACATTATACAACTTTATGTGTAAGTATGTATATTAATTTTATATATCAATATTAACTCTCTCTCTCTTTCACTCACTCACTTACTCTCACACACACACACACACACTTTGCAGAAATAACAATCGCTGTTACTGCCCACAAGCATCAACTACACAATAAAAAATGTGAACATAAGCTAGCTTTTCCTTTATCATGTCCCATAAAAATAGCAATTTGCTGAAGCTCTTGTAGCACAATATGGAAGGTGGTGTGCCATGCTGATAATGTTGAGATGACAGATTGTCCCTACACTGGGAGGTTTTTGAGCCGACGCCTCAGCTGGGGGAATAAATTGCGTGGAAAGACTGGAGACTGAGACAGGGAGGACGCCGAGGATCGGAGGGGAGAACAAGAAAGCGCTGTTTTGCACTACAACAACCCCTGCAGTTAGCAGCACAAGCTAGGCTGGCGTAATTACACACAGCGGCAGTAATTAGCTCGATATGGCCTCGTCACTGGCGCAGCCACGTACTCATAGACACTGCCACTCGGTGGTAGAGAGTGCTAATGGGACACGTGAAGGACTTCCAGCACTCGCAGCGTCTTTGGCGGGTCCCTAAAGAGCTTCCGACATCACGCACATGTTCCTCTGCCGTCTTCCTTTCGTAACAGCCATGTAGTAAAGAGCAGAACCTATGAGCCTTGATGAGGCGCTAACCACACAAACAAAGGAGTCGCTTCAAACGCCTCACAAGTTTAATTGCTTTGGGAAGCAATCAGAAAGGAGCTCGCACATTTCTACAGCATGTCGAGTTTTGATTTTTTGAAATCTTTTCCAAAAAGTGCATCACACCTTCTATCCTGATAGAAACGAGCAGCGAATAGAACATGTCCCCGTGTACGCTCGGATGAATTAATTACGAATAAAGTTGCTGTTGAGAGAACGGCGTCACACAATCTCTTGTCAGAAAGAAAGAAAGAAAGAAAGAAAGAAAGAAAGAAAGAAAGAAAGAAAGAAAGAAAGAAAGAAAGAAAGAAAGAGTGTAGTATAAATATGTAAATTGTATTGTCACACTCAGTGCAGATGATTAGGAATGCAGTGCTCTTAGAGACAGAAAGAGTAAAACTCAGAGAGAGAGAGAGAGAGAGAGAGAGAGAGAGAGAGAGAGAGAGAGAGAGAGAGAGAGAGAGAGAGAGAGAGAGAGAGAGAGAGACAAGAGCTCAGTGACTGCTGCAGTTCTGTCAGACGCCAAGTCCATGCTTTGATCACTCTCATCGCTCAAAGTGAAAGCTGTCTCCATGACTTAAAATGGGAGAGCTAATGATTTGTGCAGATGGAGGAGTGTAGAAAGAGCGGCTGCTCGGCGTAGGCTGCAGGCCACACCGAGGGGGAAAGAGGGCGAGGAACCACAGGAGTGACCAGATGCTCTTTGTGGAGTGAAACTCATTGCAAAGTGCGTAGGATTACTCAAAGTCTTCCACATGCCATGGCTCAACCTTTATGCCAAGACATTAAAGTTAGCAACAGCCAGTTTGGTCATGAATTCATGATGTTTTTACAATTTTATATCTCCTACCATATAATATATTTTCTACAGTAAGCATTCGATCGTTAACTTCACAGTTTCATTGAGTTTGTTAGTATTGTAGCCTCAGAATTGTTTACCTGGTCTTGCATGACAGAGGTGGAACCTGATGTGGTCTTCTGTTTTTTTTAGTCCATCTGTGTTGCATTCTAAGCTGCTTTGGTTGTAAAGTGTAGTTATTTAAATTACCATAGCCCTCATGTCAGCTTAAAGTTCACTTTCACTTCTGAACCCTCTTTCAACAAGATGATAACAGATGCCTGACAGAGCCTTTTGGTGTGTGTGTCTATCTATGTGTGTGTGAAAATTTCAGGAGATCAGCACCACCCACTCAGTCAAAATCAATGACACCTTATTCTGATGTTTGCTCTGAACTTTAGCTAAAGCTGTTCCTGTATGATTGGCTAACCAGATAAAGGCTTTCCTGTACCACACCATCATGCTGTTAACATAGAACCACTGAATCTTCCCTAAAAATGTAGCTCTAAGATTCAATAAGATTTTTTTTCATTCATTTTCTACCGCTTATCCAAACTTCTCGGGTCACGGGGAGCCTGTGCCTATCTCAGGCGTTATCGGGCATCGAGGCAGGATACACCCTGGACGGAGTGCCAACCCATCGCAGAGCACACACACACTCTCTCATTCACTCACACACTCACACACTATGGACAATTTTCCCGAGATGCCAATCAACCTACCATGCATGTCTTTGGACTGGGGGAGGAAACCGGAGTACCCGGAGGAAACCCCCGAGGCACGGGGAGAACATGCAAACTCCACACACACAAGTCGGAGGCGGGAATCGAACCCCCAACCCACCGTGCCTCCTAGATTTCATGATATCAATTTACGATATGCTCCACATAAGCGATTATACTGGAGATGTCTGAACAACTGTCCATAGGCATCCGTTGTAACCTACACTACAGCTGTAATGGTTAGAGTGTAGGTTTAAAACTGCCGTATTGCTTTAATGTCAATGATGATGTAGCTGTGTAGAAGAGACAGAAGAAGAAAAACAGAAATATCGATTGTGTGAGATTCAAGCATGCAAATCAGCTGCGGTTGATGCAAGTGGCAAGTACATTTAGTGGCTGCTCTGTTCATCAGAATACAGCTATAAGCAATTTGGTTAAAAAAAAAACTTTCAAAAGAACAAACACAGCCACATAATACAATTTTAAATAATGAGTAAATCAGAATCACAGGGTACATCAGAATAGGGTATAGATCCACCGCTGCCCTGTCCAGTGTTCCTTTAGTAGTGTCTGGATCTGCCTTGACTCTGTCCAGTGTTCCTGGGATAGGGTCAGAATCTGCCTCAACTCTGTTCAGTGTTCCAGGGACAGGGTCTAGATCTGCCTCGACTCAGTTCAGTGTTCCTGGGGTTTGCTCTGGACAGCCTTCGACTCTGTTCAGTGTTCATGGGATTAGGTCTGGACCAGCTTCGACTCTGTTCAGTGTTCCAGGGACAGGGTCTAGATCTGCCTCGACTCTGTTCAGTGTTCCTGGGATTAGCTCTGGACCAGCTTCGACTCTGTTCAGTGTTCCAGGGACAGGGTCTAGATCTGCCTCGACTCTGTTCAGTGTTCCTGGGATTAGCTCTGGACAGCCTTCGACTCTGTTCAGTGTTCATGGGATTAGGTCTGGACCAGCTTCGACTCTGTTCAGTGTTCCAGGGACAGGGTCTAGATCTGCCTCGACTCTGTTCAGTGTTCCTGGGATTAGCTCTGGACCAGCTTCAACTCTGTTCAGTGTTCCAGGGACAGGGTCTAGATCTGCCTCGACTCTGTCACAATGTTCCTGGGATAGGGTCAGAATCTGCCTCAACTCTGTTCAGTGTTCCTGCATAGGGTCTGGATATATTATGACTGTCTAATATTCCCAGAACAGGGTTTAGGTCCACCATGCCCCTGTCCAGTGTTACTGGAATAGTGTCTGGATCTGCCTTTACTCTGTCCAGTGTTCCTTGAATAGGGTCTGGATTTGCCTTGACTTTGTTCAGTGTTCCTGGGATAGGGTCTGGATCCACCACCACACTTTTCAGTGATCCCAGAAAAGGGTCTGGAACTACCACCACTCAGTCCTCAGCATGGAGGAGGGATTCACACCTGTCCAGTGTTCCTGGGACAGACTCAGTGAAAAAAAGTAACTTTGAAAGGAACCAACATTGTAGTAGAAACCTGTCTCCCTTGCTAGTGATGCAGAGTGGAATATAAATAAATAAATACAAAATAATTACAGGGTGCATTCCTGCTTCACTCCCAGTGTTCTGAGGATAGGCACCAGATCCGCTAAAGCCCTGGTGTGATTCAAACGCATAGTAAAGATGGATGAATGACTATCTGGTTTTACCAAGAAAAGGATAGGTTTCCTGTTTGACGTCACTATGTACATGCAAGTACTTGTCACCATGTACATTGGTGGCAGTTGTGGCTCAGTTGTAAAGGCACTGGGTTAGTGATTAGATAATCAAGGGTATTTGGTGACTGCCACTGATGGTCTAGACTTTTGAGTGTACTGAAATGTGACAAATAAGGACATTCTACTTCTTCTATTTCTACTTCTTGTTGTTCTTCTTCAAAAGATTTCAGACCAAATTTGTTATAAATGCTCCTCTGATTACATTTGTATACTGTTAAAATGGATACCCAGCAAGACCGTTGGGATTCTCCCTCCCTCCCTCTCTCTCTCTCTCTCTCTCTCTCTCTCTCTCTCTGTATGTGTATTTTGTCTCTTTTACCTCCTTCATTTATATATATCTATCTATCTATAGTCGAGCAGATGCGGCTCCCATTTGTACTTCCCTGACATTCCTGCAGGGGCTTGCTTAAGGATGCAGAAGCCACAGTCAGTTGTTCTCGGTGCTCATGGATCAAACTGACACTTGGTCAGCATCAGCAGATTATGAACTATGGGTGTCTGACACTGGCGCATTGTTCTTCCATCTAAATATGAACAATAAGGCCTAGCAAAGGCACCACTGACAGCTTACTCTTGCTTATCACTCCTTTGGTGAGACTGGATGAGATCTGCTAGGTCTCTCTCTCTCTCTCTCTCTCTCTCTCTCTCTCTCTCTCTCTCTCTCTTTCACTCTCTCTCCCTCTTTCTCTAACTCCACACACAAACACACACACACACACAATCATTCACAGTCTATAACTATACCAGTCTATATAGCAATTCATGACCACAAACACAACCGCAAAACATACACATTGGAACTTATGGGGATCCCAATATATTTAGAGCATGATGTAGAGCTCATGGACGCAGCAGCCAGTGGGAATGGCATATGTTGAAAAAATAGTTATCTTTACATTTTATGTTTTTTTGTTGTTTCCAGAAATGACTGATAACCCTGGTGATATTCTTTAGTGCTGTAACTGGTTGTGTTAGCTGTTGTTAACTAAACTAGCTAGATAATGTGCTGTAAAGTGAGTATGACTGCAATTTCCTAAAAACAGAACATTTGGAAATATTGAGTCAGCTATATTCATTCATTCATTCATTTTCTACCGCTTATCTGAACTTCTCGGGTCACGGGGAACCTGTGCGTATCTCAGGCGTCATTGGGCATTGAGGCAGGATCCACCCTGGACGGAGTGCCAACCCATCGCACACAATCATTCACTCACACACTCACACACTACGGACAATTTTTTTTACAGAAATGCCAATCAACCTACCATGCATGTCTTTGGACCGGGGGAGGAAACTGGAGTACAAGGGATGAAACCCCCAGGCGGGAATCGAACCCCCATCCCTGAAGGTGTGAGGCAAACGTGCTAAACACTAAGCCACCGTTCCCCCCGAGTCAGCAATAACTCGATATTAATTTCTTATTTTAAGAACTGTTGTTTATTAGCAATATCAAGATGGCAACCAAAATTATACTGAATATAAATACTTTGTTAATTATTTTTCTATATCAACAAGCTCTGCCGTCTTTTATTCTTTTAGCCTCTTACTTCTTACTTTTAGCTTATATCAGAATGAGTGGAACAGTGGGTTAGTGGTTTAGCGCACACCAGTGTTAGTGGTTCAGGTCTGCCCTGTGTGCATGTTCATCTTATGCGTCAGGGGTTTCCTCCAGGTACGCCGGTTTTCTCCCCGAGTCTGGCATGTGCTCTCACTCACTCATTTTCTACCGTTTTATCCGAACTACCTCAGGTCACGGGGAGCCTGTGCCTATCTCAGGCGTCATTGGGCATTGAGGCAGGATCCACCCTGGACGGAGTGCCAACCCATCGCAGGGCACACACACACACTCTTATTCACTCACACACTACGAACAATTTTTCCCAGAGATGCCAATCAACCTACCATGCATGTCTTTGGACTGGGGGAGGAAACCGGAGTACCCAGAGGAAACCCCCGAGGCACGGGGAGAACATGCAAACTCCACACACACAAGGCGGAGGCGGGAATCGAACCCCGACCCTGGAGGTGTGAGGCGAACGTGCTACCCACTAAGCCACCGTGCTCCCCTCTGGCATGTGCTGACATCTCAAAATTGTCTGTAGTGTGTGAGTGAGCTTGTGAGTATAGGGGCTTGTGAGGATAAGTGGTACATAGGATAAAAGGATGGATGGATTATTTTTCATTCTAAAATGTTTCTTTTTTTTTAAATAAACACATGACCCACCTCAATCTGCTTAGGAACACATTGGAGATGTGAAGATGCACAAGGCAATAAATAGCAATAAACCACTCACTACTGATCACTGAAAAAAAAAACATGAAATCGGTATTACACCACCAAATAGCCTTGTTTTCTGTTCACAAGGAAAGAGTCTTGTCTCAAAGTGACAAACGATAAGTAAGGAAAAGTCATACAGTAGCCTGTAATAAAAAATCATTAGGTTACTTATATGTCCAACCCAGAAATGGCCTGGAGCCCGTATGCTCAATGTCCTTGCTGTTTATAGATATGAATGTAGAAAATGAATATTAAGATTGAGACAGCACATATAAATATTAAATAGAATTCTAATTGTTGCAGGGTGAGATGCTCGATTCTGTGTCATTTAAAAGTGTACCATGATCTCCTCATCCACCTGAAACAATTCATTATCAGCTGGCAGAAATGAAGCCTGCTGTAACTCCCTGTGAGCTGCACGCGACACACTCGCTAATGGAAGAGTGCTTTGAAGAGAGTTCACTCTTAATGTGTCTGCTGTTATGCCCAATTTACACGTGCACTAAACACGTTCAATTAGCAGCCGAGCTCATTCCAGAGTACGATCTCATCTCAGCGTCCTTCGTTCAGAGTGTGTGTGCTGTGTTACAGTCCATGCTGCGTCGGATTTGGATACCTAAAATTCGCTTTCCCGGAGAGATGATTATATCTTCTCTCTTTCTTTTCCGATGTAGACAGTTTCTTCCTCCCTCTCCTTCTCTCTCTCTTTCACTCTCTCTCTTTCACACACAGCACTCGCTAAGGCATTACTGTCAGTAAGTGTGTCACCGCTCTCCCTCATCCGAGTAAGCTAAATGGAGGAAAGGAGGCGAGCGCGTCACTAACACTCGCATTGAACACCTTGCAAATGCACTAATGGCCTTACTAATGCAGTCTTAACCCACTCGAAGGCAACACACACACTCACACACTGCGCTTCCTCAACATATCTAGACATAAACATTGAGTCATATCACTTAAACCAGCTCTTCTGCATGCAAACAAACACACGCATATGCAATTACACACTCTGGTGCAGTCTTTCCCATAAACTCTCTCACACACACACACACACACACACAGTTTGTGTGTGACACAAAGCTGGTGGCATCTCCATTGCCCTTTTCCTTTTACAATTAGACAGCAGCGGCAGGTTCTCATCAGCTCCCAGCTCAAAATGACTCAAGAGAGTCAGGGCTGTCATAGGATAAACTCATCACCATCTGACAGCTACTCATTCCCTCCTTGCCTTACTCTCCTCTTTTCATTCCTCTCTTCTGTCCTCCATCTTTTCTCATTCCGCTACTCTCTTTTATTTTTTTTTCAAGACATCTCTTTTTGTACTGTAGGTGCTGAAATGACCTTATACAAATATATAAATCGTGCAAAAGCCAGATTATACGAATATGATCGTAAGCATTCCTTTTTCTTTACATTAGAACCTTTTTAAGATTAGAAAAACTAGTAGTCTAGGTAAAAGCACAGATACTCATTAAAGCTACAATTTCTTAAAGCCCCAGATTGTCTGCTTTTATATGAACCATTAAACACCACTGTGGAGTGTGACATGACAAAGACATTCAAAATGCTGAGCATGGACACATGGAAAGCTGGCTTTTATGTAACCACTTCTACTGCTGTCATGGGGTACACCATGTTAAATCATGTCAATCTGTTTTTAATTCTACTAACTGGATGATTGAACCCTGATTTTAAAAAATTATTATTGTTATTATTGTTGCAGGGTATGAGAGCCTTTTCCAGTAACTTCTAACTGACTGGCCTTCAGTGGTGGAACTTCTCAATACAATCCGGACAGCAGAATCTATCACCAGCTTCAAATATGGCTACAACCCGCCTCTTTCCTGAACACTTAAATAACCCCAAACTAATTAATTAAATCTACTTCTCTAACACTACTTGATATACACCGCTCTGCTTGTATTTTCCTATTTATAAGTACATTTGAAGCATTTGGCAGACACCTTTATCCAGCGTTGCTTATATTTTTTGGCAACCGAGTAATTAAGGGTTAAGGGCCTTGCTCAGGGGCCCAGTGGTGACAGCTGGGTGGACCTGGGACCAGTTCTTTCCAGTGGATTCCATGTTACCAGAAGGCTTTGCAATCTGATTGAATCTCAATCTCAATCCACTTCCTTGCAGATGTTTTGGTTAGACATGAAGATATTGAGCCTGTTGTCTTGCTGCCCCATAACTCAAGGGTACGACCCTGAGCTCGGCTTAAAGTCTGTACGGAGACTTGCAGTTCTCCTCATGTCCACCTGAGCTCTTTGCTTTTCTCCAACCACTTTATAGTAGGTAAATTTACTAATCTATTTTGCCCCTGGTATTGCCCCTGGACTGGTATTACATACAGGGTGTATTCCCATTTTATGAGTTTTCCTGGTCCGGATCCATCACAACCCCGACCAGTGAAGATAAAGGAATAAAAGAATGTTTATGCCAATTTTGATTTGCACAATTGTTTTAATATAAACTGCCACCCAGATAACATGCTGTTCCATCCTGGAAAGTGAACATCTTTCCTTCACACACAGGAAATCAGAGCAAAAAAAGGACCTGAATGGGAGGTGCGACTGATTACATATTCCATTCAATGTACTGAACTCCAGGCAATTACAGACAGCCATTTTGTATGTGATATTTTCTGCCTTCCAAAACCAGGTGCAAATTAGTGGTACATGTTTTGCTCAGAGCTTTATAACCACTGTTAACAGGTGCTCAGTTTTCACAGCAAATAATATGAGCTCATGATGCTCATAGATATTGTTTATTTATGAATTTGTTATCATTTCTGTATCATGGTGAAAGAGATATTTAGGCAAACTATGTGCTTCAATTCTGTTTGCCCATATAATCTTGTTATGATAATTCATTCATTCATTCATTCATTCATTCATTCATTTTCTACCGCTTATCTGAACTACCTCGGGTCACGGGGAGCCTGTGCCTATCTCAGGTGTCATTGGGCATCGAGGCAGGATACACCCATCACAGGGCACACACACTCTCATTTACTCACACACTCAGGACAATTTTCCAGAGATGCCAATCAACCTACCATGCATGTCTTTGGACCGGGGAGGAAACCGGAGTACCCGGAGGAAACCCCCGAGGCACAAGGAGAACATGCAAACATACACAAGGCGGAGGCGGGAATCGAACCCCCAACCCTGGAGGTGTGAGGCGAACTTGCTAACCACTAAGCCATGAATGGTGAATGCCATGATTCTACTTGCTAGTGATGATGTCTGTCTGATGCTAGTGATTCAAAAAGACCAAAAAAAGTGGTTTGGCTCTGAAGACTGTAGGTAGCAACATGCTATTGGCTAGTCGTACACGGGGAGCTGATAAAATGAACCAAAAATGGATTTGCGAAAGGAGAGAGAGAGAGAGAGAGAGAGAGAGAGAGAGAGAGAGAGAGAGAGAGAGAGAGAGAGAGAGAGAGAGAGAGAGAATTGGTCTAATGTGCCAAATTATGTTATGCTAATGTTAGACAGCTAGCTAGCTAACTGTTACATTATAATAGGTGCAAGCTGATAAAGGAGTTCATTCCTAAATCCAGCAAATTATATAAGTTGTTTGTGATTTAGTTAGCATAGGTATTTATGAATATGTCAGTTTGTAGTCTGTGTTTTATGTTAACAATACCATGCCAAGCACAGACACAAAAACTTCAACCAATCGAGTTTGTCACCATTAATGTTTCAAAGCTTCATCTCGGAGCAATAATAGCTCGATTGCAGTCCACAAACACAAGGAATTTGTATGGAGAGTCGCTCTTCTGCTCCAGCGATGATTATCATCACTGCTATCTGAAGCCGTGTTTTGTGTAGCAGTCTGCCGAGAGGCTCTCAAGGGCTAAATAAATCCTGATTCCCCTGATATTTCTCTCCCACTGGGGACTTCCTCTCCCAGCCTGGCACTGACGATTTGTGATGCGCTCCTGAGGGAGACGAGCAGAGCAAGCCTACAACGTTCTGCTTCTGACTGACGCTGACGCTCCATCACCCGCTGTACTACAGAGAACGGGAGAGAGGCAGGTCTGTGTGTGGGACAGAGGATAAGAGGACAGTTCGCTTTAAATTGGGTGTACAGGTGGGCTGGGATAAGTAGCAGCTTACTGGAGCTGTGTTTTCCAAATGCACTACTGGAGACAGTTGAGCTGCTTGAACTTAAAGGTGGACTCTGATTCTTTAAGTCAAATGAAATTTGTGGTTGTTCCTGTGGAATTCTTACATTTAAAGGACA
This sequence comes from Tachysurus fulvidraco, assembly GCF_022655615.1. Lineage (NCBI taxonomy): Eukaryota > Metazoa > Chordata > Actinopteri > Siluriformes > Bagridae > Tachysurus > Tachysurus fulvidraco. The sequence goes on along the minus strand of NC_062541.1, from coordinate 6,945,587 downwards.
ACCGTTTTGAAGTCTAGGTTATGCAGATGTAAGGGGGGGGGGGATGGTTAGGGCTATATTTCTCTTTAAAAACATTGTGATGTCATACAAATTCTAAATAATATTCAGATATATGCACACACACACACACACACATATATATATATATATATATATATATATATATATATATATATATATATATATATATATATATATGCACATATATATAAACACACTGTGTATGTGTACAGTGTGTATGTCTATAATAAAATATATTGTAGAAAATGTGCACACAAATATGTTAGATTTTATTCTTTTGACCATTATTTTACCTTTTTTTTTTTTTTTTATTTAATAGGATATATGTTGGATAACATTGTGTCATTATTTTTCCTTTACATTTAGGGATAAATTTATTATCTATATCCTGTTGACCTACAAAGTTCATTTCAAAAGAGAAAGAGTAGAAGTATTGAAAAAAAAGTCAGTGTGAGTGAACAGAACAATACTAAATTAATGATGGAAGAGATATTTGTCTAGGGGTTGGAGTAAGTCCTGGAGCTTTGCTGGAGAGAATGAAAGCATTTCTTCCAGCAGGATTGTGTATGGAGAGAGTGAAAGTGTTGCTTCTTGCAGAATTGTGTGTGTGTGTGTGTGTGTGTGTGTGTGTGTGTGTGTGTGTGTGTGTGTGTGTGTGTGTGTGTGTGTGTGTGTGTGTGTGTGTGTGTGTGTGTGATTGCAGTGGGGGCAGGATGGTGAGAATGAAATGTGTGTTGTGTGTGAATTTGTAAGCGAATACACTCCCCAGGTCTGTGAGTCAAGGTCATAGTGGGAACACATGTCTCCCCCGCCTGCTCTTCCCTCCACTGCATACACCTGAATCAAAGCTGACTGGGATGAAAATACCAACAACTAACACACACACACACACGCACACACAAAAACACACACAAATGCACACACAGTCCACATATCTTCTCACATACACACAAACACACATACCTACACACACACACCCTCATTTATACTGTAGAGATATACATATATACTCATACACACAAACACACATGCATATACACACACACATATATACTCATTTATACTGTAGAGATACACATATATACTCATACACACAAACACATGCATACACACACACACACACACATATATACTCATTTATACTGTAGAGATACACATATCTATTCGTACACACACAAACACACATACCTGCACACACTAGTATATATACAGTAGAGATTCATATATCTACTCATGTAAACACAAACATACATTCCTGCACACGTACACACACACACACACACACACACACACACACACACACACACACACACACACACACACACACACACACCCCGAAAGAGTCAGAAGCACGCATATTCAGCACACTTGCATGTGCATGTGGGAGTGTGTGGGTGGAGTCTGTTTACACGCAGGTGTTGTTTATATGTGTCTTCTAACTAACTGTTTGGTTATCGGTTGTCATGTGTGCAAATGGTAATTACCACCTAACACGTGCCAGCATGTCAACACAGAGGAAATGTAGTGCTCCAGGTAAAAACAAAGGTGTGGTGTTAATTAAAATGTATGGTTCAGAATAAAGGGAACTGTGATTTTAACATTAGTAGCTAAGCCAGAATTCTGTCTTCTTTTTCAGTCTTAATTTTCCTCCCCATACCTATCCGATCAAGGGTCAATCGGAGCAAGCAAAGGATATTTTATTATTGCACTGAGGAAGCTTTGGGCTCCTGTGGGAAAAATGTAAGCTACTAAAACACTAATTATTCCATGACGATCTCATTATCTAGCCTAGCTAGCTTACTTACATGTACGCTTACTCTTTCAGGCAATCAGCTAATCATGTGGCAGAAGAGTAACGCATACGGTCACGCAGGAGAAGAGGTCAAGTGCATCACTGAATATACACATCAAACTTTTCACTGACTTTGACTGTGACATGGTTGACATTTAAAAATCTCAGAAATGTTTTATCTTTTGGGACACAATATACAATGAGTTAATAGAATCTGAATGCACAAAGGCACAAAGTTGATAAGATGGAAAAACACAAACCGAGAGATCAATATATTGGGAAAAAAGACGGTTCAGAACTGTTACTACAGGAAACGATGCATTAGATAAAACTCGAATAACTCAAATAAACACTTGTTTCAACCGTGGTGAGCAGAACAGCATCCAAAATTGCTAAACATATGAAAAAAAGAATTAGTAGTATAGAGTAGTATCTGTATCAGCTTTACAGAACATATCAAATATAGTACAGAACATTTATTATGAAAAGATCCATATTGTAGAAAAGTTCAAGATTAATATGAGAGTTATATTTAAATGTGTTTGTATTTATCCCTAAAAATGGTTGTGGATTTGGACAGGAGAAGATTGACAACATTGATGAAAATCTTAAAGTAAATCACGCTGACTTAATAGCCGGATCATTCTTCCTGTAAATCTCAGTTGAAAATGAACAACCTCCAGACTATTTGAGACAGTAAAACTAGTACGCTCTGAAAAGATAAGAAAAAGACCGAATTTAAATGCTAATCTCACCTTTAACTTTAACTTTGTATCTTTCCTTTTGAATGAAGTCGTAAATTTTTACAATTATACAAGTGAAATTTTCTTGAATTCTGTAACCTTTGTAGCTTCCTCTCTCTCTCTCTCTCTCTCTCTCTCTCTCTCTCTCTCTCTCTCTCTCTCTCTCTCTCCTTTTCCTTTCTGACAATTTAATAACCTCAAGTGCTGTCAGGAGTAGCTTTTGAAAAATAGCGTCTATAAACCATAACAGCCTCAATCAGTCAGCTGAGATTCGTCCAGCTCCTCTTGTCTCTTGCCTTAATGAAGGATAGTGGAATATGCAGACGGCCCCTTCACTCATTAGCACAAACGCATGTCACTTACTAGCTGTGCTTTATGTTTGCGGAGGAGCTGAACCACGCTGAGCGGCATGTTAAAATATTTTAACCTTATTAGAGGACGCGATGAGACTAGCCTGTTGCTCCTGTGTGTGCAGACCATCGCTCATGATTTGCACGGCTTTAACGTTTTACGTCGCACCGGGGAACCAAAAATAAAACTCTTATTTAATCTACAGCTGATTAGTCTAAACCCACTTCCATTATTCTATTCAGCCTCCTTCTCTTGCTCGCCTTTACTTTATTTTCCGTTCTGTCTTGTTCCTAGAGCATAATAGTGAATTTGCCTGGTTTTACAATGGAAAGGTGAAATATAAAGGGGCACAGAACCGAACTTAGGGGGTTGGAACTGACTATTTCTAATACACGGTTGCATATGAAGAACGTTCCGATGAACCTATTGTAACTAGAATATATTGCAAGTTCGAACCACGGCCTACTCAGGAGTCTTAAAGAATGACGATCATTATGGGGTTGTATACAGAACATCTGGCTAATGCAATCTATTAAAAAGTTTGTTCCATTAATAATCAGTTGATGGAAAAAAAAGTGACCTCTAACATTGAAACAACTGACTCTGTTGATCGCTAGCAAGACTGACGCAAGGCATCTCACAAAGCAGCAAGGTGGGGCCAATGTGTCGTACCACCTACGTTGCTACTATTGTATTGGAAATTTTGAGTATTTTTCAAATCTTTTTGTTCATTGTAAGATCAATAATTCGTAAATGAAACTATTGTAACTCGGAGTATCTGTAGTTTTATATTAATGTGCTCAGAGGGGGCAAAGTAGCTTAGTGGTTAGGATGCTGTTTGCCTTACAAGTCGGCATCTTTCGATGTTTGATTCCTGCCTTCTGTGTGTGTGGAGTTTGATGTTCTCCCACTGCTTCAGGTTTCCTCAGGGTACTCGGGTTTCCTCCCCAAATCCATAGACATGCGTTGTAGACTGATTGGCATCTTTAGATCATCCATAGTGTGTGTGTGTGTGTGTGTGTGTGTGTGTGTGTGTGTTTGTGTGTGTGTGTGTGTGTGTGTGTGTGTGTGTGTGTGTGTGTGTGTGTGTGTGATTGTACTCAGTGATGGTTTGCCACCCTGTCAAGTGTGACAAGTCCCCAGGGCCCTTTGTAGAATAAGGGCTGAATAATACAGGTAGATGGATAGATTAATGATCTTTACGTCTAATATGTTGCTGTTTCTATAGTAACAGCTGATTTGCAGGGACTGGTATAATAACTTAAAATACGTTATTTCAGAAAGAGAAGAAAATTGTAATCATCGATGTAGTGAAGTTGTCTGATAAGAAGTCTGTTTAATATGAATGAAAGGTGAAGGAGTCTCCAATGTCACTACTTTATAGCCTTTTAATAAATTTGAATAAAAACCTCACATAACATGAAAAGGAGATTAATGATTAAGACTGTCACACACATACACACAGGAGTGTGGTGAACCAATCAGGCTGCAGCGTTAAGGATCCCGATGTTTGTGGTCTGAAAAGTTATCAGAAGTTCTCATCGATTTATCTTTTCATTCTGAAATTATGTTGTTTGTCTTGAAAAAGTATTTTTTTTATTTTTTTTTACTGTGTTGGAATTTTTAATTATTTATTTATATATTTATTTATTTAATTTTTTAAGGGTTTTTGAATGTAATTGATAAATAGCAGTTTTATCTAAATACAAAAATGTATGATATGTATCTTGTATCATCTAAACCCTTGTATAGTATAGCTAGTATATTGTATCATCATATTGTCTACCTCTGTCTTGTTCCCTGTTTTTCTTTCTTTCTGTTCTCTTTCTGTCACCCTCACTGTTTTTTTTCTCCTATCTCTTCCTTCACCTGTTTTTTTTTTTTTTCTTCTTCTTTTTTTCATTATTTCCCCAGTTGGCGATGACATTCTGAAAATGAAACCAAAGCTAATTAAACACATTTTGCGAGCGCAGAAGTGTAAACACAGATTTAAGGCCTGTTGTTGCCTGGTTTGAGCCAGGTGTGCGGGCATGTCTGTGGTGGAAGGGGGCTACTTCTGATTCTGCTCTGAATGCTGGGACGCATCAGTAAGTGAAACGTGTCCTACTTTCCCCGACAGATATGACAAGCGTCTTGTTCCCTCACCTTGAATCTTTTTTCCCCCCTTCTTCGCCTCCCTAAAGGTTAGCTGGCTGTGATATTAAGCAGAAGAGAAGCTGATTATGGAGCTTTTTAGTCTTCAGAGCTGCAGCAGAGAAGTGGGAGGCTGCATGCTGAAGGTTGGAGCAGGAAGTGGACTACAAGACCACACTGACATGTTTACATGAGTTTATCCCAATTATCATCCCTTACTCTGCATCACGATCGAGAAGCTTCGAGTCGGTTTACATCCTAAGAGGTTCTTATACTGTTGGATTCTCATCCTTTCACTACTGATACCAGAATAATTTACTACAAAATATTCAAATTAGTATAATTTAGTACATTAATGTTGATAAACAATAACGACAACAAATATTACTGTATATTACACTGAATTACATTACAAAGATTACAATAAATAAATTAATTAATTAATACTTGAACAGATTGTAGCAATGTTATTTTCCACCTACACAATCTCCATTTTTTTTATTTATTTTTTTGTTTATTTTTCTAAATGTTGAATGAAAGATCATCAGAATGAGTCGTTGAGCATGACCCACTTTGGAAGCGCTGGGATTTAGTGTTCATGCCTTAAAAAGATATCAGCTGACACCAGCGATCTGAAGCGTGGCTGTAATTTTACAGGTATTTTTATCAGTAGAGTTCTGCTCTATTTCTTAACACTTTTTATTATTAAATGCTATAGATTGCTGAGAGTCTTCACAAGAACCTACACTGCATCCTGAGGTGTTTGGTTACAAGGATGATATCGATGACCGATGTTTTATTTCAGACAGAAGCTTTATTCCAGCAGTAACAGTGTGGCAGTGCTAGGGCTTGAACCCCCAACCTTCTGATGAGCAATTCAGGGATTTGTTCAGGGACAGTTGAGCTGAACTTAAATCATCTGCACAGCTTCCTGTCCTCAAATCCAGTGAACACCTTTGGGAACAATTGGAACGCTGATTGCACTTCAGGATTCCTTGGTTGACACCAGTGCAAAACCTACATAACGCTCTTATGGATAAATGAGCAAAAATCCCCTGCCATGTTGTGCAGCTACAGTAAACTTCAAGGTGAAGTCTAGTCCAATGTTGGCAGCATGGTAGGTACCAAGGTCAGATCAGTAAAATGGAGTTTGTAGCACTGTCTTTTTGAGAGTTAAGAAGCTGTTTTGAATTGATAGACACATAACAGTTGCCTGGTTGTGAAGGTTGATGCCTCTGGGGTAGATGAGTCTGGCAGTGTAGGTAGTGATACACCCTGTGCGCAGGAAATTTGATGATGTGCTAGCAGGGGTGTATTAGATCGCTGGAGATGGTGCTAGCACTGTGTAGGCAGCGGGTGCTCTAGATATCCTCGAGAGCCGGCAGCTGGGATTCTTTGAGCACTGTTGCAGGGCTTTCCTCTTCGCAGCAGTGCAGCTGGTGTACCATGTTGAGATGCAGTAAGCAAGTAAGCACTCCTTCAGCGTACTTCTTGTCAAGGTTTACTTTCTTGAGTAAATCATAAGTGATCTATGAAAACAGAGTCATTGCTGTTTCTTTATTACCATCGGTGCAGTGGTGTTGACTATTCATGACCGGTTCTAGATTGCTAGACTCTCGTTTCTCCAGGTTGTCAATTCAAATGCTTATTAAAGAAGTGTTCATGTAAACAGTATACAGAGATTGATCTGGGGGCATAATGTTCACTAGCAGTTACACCTCTTATTAATATTTACACCATGATCCAATGAAACATATGTAGAAGTTCTGTATTTTGTAACAGTATTGGTGTTTCAGATTGGCCTCCCGGTGGTCCAGCGGCAGGATCCCGTGCTCTTGTTGCCAAAACAACAACATTGGTGTTCCAAACTCACTGTAAATTTATCATAATAAATCAATCAGGTTCCATTATTAAGGCATCAATCCCTTGAAACCCAAGTTAATTACTCTGTGTGGCGTAACCATAGACTGGGTCAAACCATTAGCTATAACTATTGATAAAATAGCAAAAAACAGCCTTATGTTATGTTAACTAAATTTTATTTGTATCGTTTGTAGTATTATAATCAACAATAACAAGGTTGTACGCACTGGACATCATGTAACAGTTGACCATGACTGTATTTTTCAGACGTTTACTTGTCTGCAATACAGTGACGTTAAAACCTAACGACAAATGATGTGTTTGAGGTTTAATCAGTTGCTTTGTGCCTTCATTACACCCTGTGTTATTTGTTTTAGTGAACATCATTTGACCATAAATGCTTGTGGATTAGATGGATGGATGGATGGATGGATGGATTGTAGATTGTAGAAAACTAGAGTAGAATCATGTCAGGACACTGCAGATATAACAACGCTGTTTTCTTCGCCATTTAAAAAAAAAAAATTGATTTCAAAATATCCAGAAGAATACCCACACACACTTTACTCCATTCCCACCAATGTTCAATCCAAATCTACACCCATGGTTTGATTATATCAGATGAAATAAATTGAATAAAATGATTTTTCATGCATGCCTAATGTTAACCTCCATCTGAGTTTTTACCTGTGCATGTAATCACTTTTCCTTGTGGAAAAAAAGACACTTTAATTAATAGAATATTTTATTCAATATTCTATACACATCACTTTTTATCTATTATTTTCGATGATGATTACAATACACAAAATACAGTTTATAAAATGTATTTTTAGATACTGTTACAATGGTCAGGCTTATTCAGTAGGAATACATTTAAAGTTAAAAATTAAACTGCTTAATTTTTTAGACAATGTCTGCTGTTAAAAATGGAAATGAATTTAAATGGTCCTGTTGCCAGACATTTTTGCTTATTTCAAGCAAAATAATCTGCCAGTATAGGATATAGAAGAGAAAAAAAAATATTTTAAATTTAATAATCACATAATAAGAAACACTAGATAAAATTTTGTTTATTTAAGATGTCATTACTTGCGATCTCTTATTTTGCAGTGCTTGGTTAAATGATTGCTAATTCTTTTTTTCTTTTCTTTTTCACCTGTAATACACTGGTTTTAAAAACTTATTAGAAAAATAACATTAAAATTAGAGATAGAAATGGTAAAAAATATATATATATACATACATACATACATACATACATACATACATACATACATACATACATACATAATTTATATATAAATAAATAAATAATTGCAACATTAATCAATGTGAAGTAAGAATGGAACAACTTCTAACAGGTAAATTAGCGCCTTCACTTTTGTGTCAAAAAATTAATTGTATTCCTTTGCAGCTTTCCCTTAAGAGATATTGAAATGGGATGTAAAGTAGGGAAAAGTATGTGGGCCACTGATTGTGCTAATTGATGCGTTCAGGGTGATGTCTGGGGGCTGGGAGGGAGGCGGCTGTGCCACGCTGGGGATGTCAATGACTTTAAAGACGACGACGTATCTGCCTTCCAAATTTAAAACCTTAATCAAAAACCATGAGCGGGGATATGAGGAGAAGTCAGCGTGAGTCCTCTCATTCGGATGCTCTGTGGGGCTCTGTCACTGAACACACTCGCTAACCTGTCTTAGCATTTTAACATACTCGCTCAAACAACCAATAAACTTTCAGATGAGAGGAGATGAGCATTTACTGTGCAGGTAAAGTGTCTAAAAAAAAAGTGGAAAACTTCATAATAATAATATTTCATTAGACACGTATTTAACTTTTCTTCTTAACAAATTAAACTTCTTTATTTTTAATCATTTTGTAACACTGGAGATAAGAAACGAGATAATAAGTTAACTCATTTCAGATATCATTTTGCAGAGATTCTATATGCTCTGAAGTGACAACCAACACACAAAATGCAACATATCGATCAACCTCCATGAGCAGATGCAGGACGTTCTCGTGGTGTTATGATTAACTTGCTTTCATTAACAGTTTACAGTCTATAATTTAGGGAACTGCTTTGTATGTTCAAAGTGATTTTGTGAGTCAACGTCGCAATGTTGTGAGAATGAAAAGAAATAAAAAAAAGAATGAGAGCATGAAAGAGAGATTTTTCCCATGATCTTCAGGAAATTCGGGAGTTTTGGATTATGTCCCAGGGGTGAAGATGTACAGTGGGGTTGAGTAAATGTTGTAGGTACATTTGTAATAATAATAAAAAAAATAATAATAACAACAACAACAATAATAATAACAACAACAATAATAATAACAATACTTATTATTATTATTATTATTATTATTATTATTATTATTATTATTATTATTATTTATTTGTTTGTTTGTTTGTTTGTTTGTTTGTTACCTCCTGCAATGGTGATACAGGAGAAACCTGAAAACTATGCTTTTTCAACTTTTTTCAGATAAAGCAGGACAAATGTGAATAAAATTTGTCTCTCAGAAAAGGCAACTCACTGAAGGGAAAAGAGCGCTAAGGCCAAATGAAATATGCATTTGTTTCAGGTAGCATTTATTTGCATTTACTGCTTCACTTTACCTAGGTGAACTTCTTTTTTCTTTTTCAACAGAGTTCAAGAAGGTGGGAATGTGCTGTTTTTTGTTAGTTAAAAAAATAATAATGGAGGCTCTGTGTCACACACCGTGTTATTATATCCCAGTGTGAGAATAGCCTGCTTCAGACCTCACCTGATCTAATTAAAAATTTGAAGAGGACAATGTGGTTGGATTTTCTACACTTTAATCTAAATAAAACGCTAAGAAATTTTTTAACCCAGCTCTCAAACTAACCTTAACCTGTAACTTTTTATACTTCATAAGAATCGTTACACATTCCCAAGTGTGAAACCATTTTGCTTTTCACAGCAAATAATGAGAATCATAAGGATGTGTGGTAGAAGGTTAGTACTAATGAAGCTAACAACACCCACACTATATTCTCTCCATCCTGCAAAGACCAGAACACAGCAATCTGAGAGAGAGAGAGAGAGAGAGAGAGAGAGAGAGAGAGAGAGAGAGAGAGAGAGAGAGAGAGAGAGAGAGAGAGAAACTTATCTCAGGCGACTCCAACAACTTCATTTTCACAGTGTCAAGCAATTTGTTTAGACTCTTAAGCCACAAGTCAAGAGACAGCACCTGAAAAAAATCCACTTGTTAATAAAAATTCATAGAAACTGTTCAGCCAGAGAAATAGATGGTGGCTGCAGGGTCACATTGCATCACTGGTGGAGAGGTCAGGGAGCACGCTCACTTCTAAAACAAGACAGTGCGTTTTCATGCATCATGTAGCAGATAAAGATTTTCGCTATTGAGCTGACGCGTCTCTGGAGCGGCGGCGCAGGGCCTCCGCTTCAGCCCAGGCTCTCGCTTTGTGTTAATTCTGTCTAGGTGTCATCACTCTTTCTCGCTCTCTTCTGTGTCACACTCTCCATCTTGTATTCCTCATTGGATAACGCTGCTGACGTGCCCCGTGTTGGGACTTGCACATACGAATACACGTATTTGATCTGTCTTGCACTAGAAGAGGCATACACTAAACGCGGATGTCATGGATATTTTACATGGCACCTTTATTCCAGCTTAACGCGATTATTCTAGCAAAACGACAGCCATTTGATATGGGCTAGCAGCGTTCCAGGAAAGCGCTGCTTGGGGCTAGCATTCGTCATGTGTGGAAATTATATATCGAATGCATTCTTGTTTATGACATCATACGACAGGATGAAATATAAGCCGAGATGGGACGTGCTGATTACCATCCCTTGCTCCTGTTTTCATTATAAACCACAAAAAAGATTTCTAATAAAAAGATTACTGTGTATGCTACCTCCACAGAGATGTCCTAGAGTGAATTTATCATGGACTGGACACGGTGTCTTCCTACCATCAGTAGGAAATAGATATAGACTTGGTTTTGTTGAAAAAGCTTCAGAAGGTGGGCCAAAAGAGGCCCAGGAGAAGGCACCGGCTAATTATATTATATACAGTATTGTTTCTTGGTGATCACAAGGACAACAATGTTCTTGATACTTGAGTTACTTGTCCAGCAATGATGAATTCCTGTGTCCTGAATCGTGTCCTGAATTATTTATTTACTCTTCAAAAATTTAGGAATCTGATTTAAGGTTTGCAAACAGGGAATATGGGTGGAAAGTGGAACAACTTGTGCAAGCTATACCAGCAACCTGAAACTTTCTGCATCCACTGACCCTTTGACTTTTATTATTGACTTAAATTTAAATTAAATGGACCTCATAATCATTGAGTTATCTCAAAGTCAGTGGTTGCACATCAAGACTGACCCCAAACCTCAGAAAGGTCCAAAACATCTTGAAGCTTTAAACCTCAGTGCTCTCTGGGGTGGGAGGCAGTGGATGTACCTTCACACCCTGTCTCACTTTACTGTCACAGGGACACTAGTCAAATGTGAGCGTGTGTATGTGGAAGAGGGAAGATACTTTCCTCCAAGTGTGCTATGCTGCATCAGTATACTGTAACATGTTCAGTTTTATGCCCCACCCCCTTTTTGATCATACAGATACATCAATCCATCCATCTCTCCATCCATCCATTTTCTATACAGTATCATACACAGAGTCATAGAAAGAAACTAAGGGACAACTGTGGACTGCTAAGCTTAAGACATTTGTGGCAATGGTGGATCATTGGTTAGAGTACCGAAAAGGTTGTGAGTTTAAATCCCAGGTTCATTAACTGCCACTGGTATAAATTCAATAACAATGGGTTATTATGTCCCCCAACCTTTAAAAATTAAATAAGTTACTAAATAAACTATATATATATTCATGGTGCCTAGAGGAGAACTACATCCCTTAAAAATCTGCAATATTTCCCTTTCACAAAAAATCTGGGTGCTCACCCAATTACAAAACCATAACAATATAACCAGTAGACCTCACGTCTAAATTAAGTTGAAGCACAGAGGCATATGAAGCATGTATGTATGATAACTATGCATCAGGGAGATCTAAATATTCCACCTTCATCCTCATTTTGTCTTGTTCTCTTTAAGACAAGCTATAAAAGACGGCAGGATTGTGCCTGTGCTGCTCGGTGTCAGTGGCTGCTCGAAGCAGCTGTGGTCCCAGAGGCAGACCCTCACTCACTCCTGCCTGCACCGACGACAGACGAGAGTTTCTCCCTTCGGAATGTGGAACAGCGTGGAAAGAATAAGAGAGTGAGACCCAAGCGGAAAATGCAGAGCGAGACAGGGAAGAAAGAAGCATGCGCAGGCTGCACTGTCTGCCTGCAGTGAGAACCCATGCTGGGTTTTTATGGCCTCTCGTTCTACCTCTGTATTACTGCCTCAGCTGCTCGTCCATGTTAACTTAATGTTGCACGTCTTATCTATTTATTTATCTGACGCCACAATCTGCTCGCATGCGATGAATCCGATTGCTCCAAGAAGAACGACTGCGGTAACCCTGGAACTTTCATGTGATTGATGTGAATAAAACAAGCTCGTTTTCCAGGACGGTTATGGTGTAATGTTATGATGCTAATTGGTTATGGACACAACTAGATATTGTTCCCCAGCCTCTGTCTCTCACCGAGTCTGGTTCTCATCCTGCTGTACAGATCTGCAAAATAACTTAAACCGGTGTCTGATGGCAAATCAAGAGCAAACGTGAGCTCGACGCTGATTGTTAAAGGAAGCACTGTGTAGAAACGCCGCTCCTCGTTTAGGGCGAAAAGGGATCTGCCTTGAAGTCCCGACAACAGCAGGACTCTGCTTCCTAAACGACTGGGACATCAAAGCTCTCCATGACGCGCATCTGTCTTTGACTTCCTGCAACTGACACCACATATAAATTTCTCTTTCCTTAGAAGCTGGTGCCGCCGAGCAACGATCGCCATCACCATTGTGATAATGATCCTAATCACCCGTGAAGTCTAGTATTTCAAGATTAGCCATTTTTACCACCTTTTTGCTGCATTTCTTGGAAATATTTGTTGAATATATATATAGTATTTCAAATTAGCAATGCCCTTGAGGAGTGCTCTGAATGAAGAAGAAGAAGATGGAGCAAAAAGAGGGATAATATGCATTTATAATTGGTGTGCTGTTCTCGTTTTTTTTTTCTTTTCTTTTTTTTTCTGATAAATATTTCTCCTTGTTAGAATGTGACTGTTGGCTAGCAAAACAAGACAAGGTGTCTATGCAAAATTCTTGAAGAAAAAGAGAGAGAGAGAGAGAGAGAGAGAGAGAGAGAGAGAGAGAGAGAGAGAGAGAGAAGAAAAAAAGCAAAGAGCACTCACTCGCCCCACCAAACACCCCCTCTCCCCTGCACCCCCTCCATCAGTTCCCCTGCCCACTGATTTATGAGTTCACCCTACACTATTGTTTACAGTTAATTGCTATTAAATTATACCACAGTTTCATGCGAGATGACATTTTGGCTCAGGTAGATATAGTACGTCCACCAGTTTCACCCAGTGTGAATTCAAATAGTGTCACAGCCATGAATTTGAATGTAAATGCTTTTACAAAAAAAAGGAAGGTGGTGTGTGGGGGTGATGGGGTGAGGGTGAGTAGATAAAACCCTCATAGATAGCATGACAGACATGCATATGTTCATCAGAGAGACAGACCAGCTGCTAAAGGGGAGAGACCTGGGCAAAACAATGGGCTCGGACAGCAGCACAATGGCTTCATTAGGAGGGTTAACATTATCAAGGCAAAAGCGATAGAGAAGGAAATATCAAATCCCACAGAGTTCTGGAACCTTCCCGAGGACATGGCCATCGTCGTGACGATGGGGTGATTCCGAATAGCGATCTGATGCTCATTAAAATGGAGGCCCTGACAAGATGAGATGGAGAAGACGGCATGGCGGAGAACAAAAATACCAAATGAGGACAAGGACATTTGAGAGAGAAGCACAATTAACGGCAAATTCTTTTTTCCAATGATGTGCACCTGTCAAATGTCAGATGTCTTCAAAAGACACCATGGCATATTTTTAAAAAATATATCCAAGGTAGAAGTGAGATGTAAATGAGAACCCTTTAAGAATGGATTTGGAATGCCACAGCAGGATTTAAGAACCAATCAGAAATATCCAAAGAACCCTTGTTGCTCACAGTGTTCAACAGTGTTTCCCAGTCAGGATGTTCCTCTGAAATTGAAACATCACTTGAAGCCTCAGGCCTCAGGCTTCAAGTCCCTTGTGGTCTAGTGGCAGAATCCAGTGCTCTCAACTCCATGGGCTTTTGATTGATTTCAAAGCAGGGAACTGACCCAGCAAGCGGATGGTTAACTCTCAATGCCGATCCCAAGCATGGAGCGAGTGGGTTGCATCAGGAAGAGCATCATGTGTAAAACCTGTACCAAAATCAAATATGTGAATCGGATGATCCACTGTGGCAATTCACAGCCAAAGGACCAGAACAAACAGAATCCTTAGGGTTAAACTGTTGATCTCAGCTTTTGGGGTGTGTTCCAAATCTTCAAAAACTTGTTTCCATCATTGATAATTGAATTAGCATTGAATTGGTGCTGGAAGATGAAGATAGAGAGTTCGGAGCAATTTAATGTTTGAATATGGGGCACGGTGGCTTCATGGTTAGCACATTCGCCTCACACTTCCAGGGTTAGGGGTTCGATTCCTGCCTCCGCCTTGTGTGTGGAGTTTGCATGTTCTCCCCGTGCCTCGGGGGTTTCCTCCAGGTACTCCGGTTTCCTCCCCCGGTCCAAAGACATGCATGGTAGGTTGATTGGCATCTCTGGAAAATTGTCCGTAGTGTGTGAGTGTGTGAGTGAATGAGAGTGTGTTTGTGCCCTGCGATGGGTTGGCACTCCGTCCAGGGTGTATCCTGCCTTGATGCCCAAAGACGCCTGAGAGCACAGGCTCCCCGTGACCCGAGGTAGTTCGGATAAGCGGTAGAAAATGAATGAATGAATGAATTTGAATGTTATAAAACATGCAAAGGACAAGTAGGAATAAAATAAAAGAAAGAGTATCCATTTCTCTTAAGTATAATTCAACCATTTAATCACTGAGCAGACTTTGGTAGTTTGTTGCAGTATATGGTGTACAATCTCTAGACCAGTATGGATTGTACCCCTTGCATTCATAATTCTAGCTGAAATCCAGTACAGAAGGGGTCTCTCATTTCTTTACCTGCAGTTCCTCATTTCCTTTCAATGCTTCCCTTTCTTATTTCTTGGTTCCTCCCACTGAGAAAGTATAGAAAAGATGCCAGAAAAGGATTCGGGCACAGAAGAAGTAATGCATTGACATTTAAAATGAAACGTCACTTTAAAGTGAAATCAGTTGTTGGTATAACCTTACAAATGGCAGATTTTGATTTCTGGGTCACGATTATGCAAGGTCGAGGCATCAAGAAGGCATGGGTTAGATATTGGGGAAGCATTGATTTGCATTTTTCTGCATTACTGTGTCTTGTTTTTTAGACTACTACAGACAAATTTAAACTACTGCCCCTAGTGGTGTGGAGAGTTATTTCCTTTCACTCTAGTGTTGAATGCAGGGTATGTAAATACCATTCGAATACCAGTTAGCACTAACTCATGGTGTAAGCTTGCTATATCATGGCCACTGTCATGTAGAATACTAAAACCATTTACCTGAGCTAAGCCTGATACAACAGTGTGAGGATCACTGGATCAATCACGTCCCCACTGACTGAGTTTAAAGTGCTGGCCCCCTGCTTGCATTCCGCATCAGGAGAGCTGTCATGCTGTACATACAATCAATTAAAGAAATTAGCCTGCTCACCCCCCTCACCAGCCCTCCTACACGCTCTCATCAACACGCTCGCTGACGGACAGGAGAGGAGAGACACGTCTCCCTGCAACAGCTGGCTCCTAGTGACATCGGCACAGGAGGAAACATCTGGAAGGACACCTGCCAGCCTACCTACATGGGAGAGTAAGATAACTGACATGAAGACAATGGGAAAAAAAATACACTCACTGTGAAGGTGTTAAAGTGTGAGTGACTAGCCTTCAAAGTATATTAATATTTACAAAAAACATTGATGCCTAGCATTCAATCAAAGAGCACGGTTAATCTAATTACAATGTGTGCTTATTGTTTATCGAATGAGCACGCTTCGAGTTAATTAGACAAGTGCTGTGGCTCAGTATAGACCAGTGCAGCCTGCTCGCAATGCCACTCTCCCTGCAGAGCTCAAAGCAAACACTGTCTCCGAGCAAAGAAAGTGAGGCTTTAAAAATAGGTTATGCCAGGAAATCCAGTATCTCACAAGCGTTATCACGAGATCTCAAACACAGGCTCTAAATCAGAGAGCTGAATGGACTTGTAGGAATGGACCGTCGATAAAGGACCATCTTAACCTTAAGCTCCACCACGAGCCCCGGCTGCTCTTCCCGGGTTCAGCCGTGTCTATTAGCACTCATCACACTCTAATCGCTCTGTAAGCACACAGCCAGAGAAAAAGGGTGTCACTGTTTGCAGGGTTTGAAGGTGACACAGCTAAGTAGATAAAGTGCCAGACAGGGTATCCAGGCCACTACTGAAGGATCCCAAGAGTCCTTCACAATCCCCACCCCTCCTCCCTTTCTCTTACTCCTCCCTTCCTTTGCCCACACCCCCCACGTCCACACTTTTCAGGGGTGGGAACCTCAAAGCCCCCATGGGGGGAGTCGGCCTGCAAGGTCGCAGCCCTCAGTGGACGGGGCTGTGTCACGGACGGAACATATTCTAATTTCAGCACCATTCCCTTCTACTGCGGAGCATGTAATAAATCTTGTTTGGTGACAAAATGTCCAATTAAAAGGGAATTGACACAAAAAGAAAGGTGTGAGCGAGAGGGGGGGGGGACGAGAGGAATGCAGCCTCAAGGACAAAGTGTCTCGATAATGAACATCAGAGGCATAATAATCTGCGCTAGCTGATTGGGAAATAAGCTCTGATGTTACAAACGGAGATGAAAAAAAAACAATGCTCATTAAGATTTAAGGGATCCAAACATGCTTTGAGGCCAGGGTGAGGAAACAAGGAATTTCACTGTACTTAGTTTACAGACAAATAGATAACAATGGCTAATCCTAATGTTTCATATGGATCACAGTTTCTTAGGATGTGTGCAATAAACAAAGCCTTTAGATTCTATTACAGAATCAATCATTTTTCTGTGATGATACAAAATGTCAAATATTGTGTGATTGTACCGTGCGAAATGCTGGCATCCCTTTCAGGGTGTCCCCAGACCACTGGGATAGACTCCAGGCGTCCAGAGAACCATTTGTTGGATCATCAGTACATAAACATAATTTTATTTATATGTTATCTAACATTCAGTATTGTCCATGTCTGATTTCCATTATACTTAATATATCTTAAATGGCATACTTTTATCTATACATGTTACAAACTGCAACCTCATCTTGAACACACCATTACCCCTTACTTCACATCCATCCTTCCATCCATCCGTTTTCCTATACGGGTTTGCAGGGAGCCTAGATTCTTTGGGGACACCCTCGGCAGTCTCCCAACACCCTCGCTTTATCTCTACCTAAATATACAGATTATCTCTTACAGTTATCTCGTAAAATATCTGTTGCAGTTACTGTCTTACTTTACATTCTACAAGCATACAATAAACTGTCCATGTGTCATGAGGCTAAAGATAATCTCATCTATATATGTAAATCCTTACAGCATGCAGATCACACCTGAGCATGACTGCTCTGATACATCTCTAATAAAGTCCTTTCCTCATGCTCTCTGCATCCTGTAATATCTTTTTATCGCACATGTTCTTTTCACAGGTGAACATCCCTACAGGAATCTTTAACCTCTCGTGTTAAAAATGCCTTCCAGTCTACCACTCTGTATTGCCTGCCTTATGCATATTTCATGGGAGGTGAGACGACTGGGTGGAAATGAAAGAGAAAACATCCCCTCATCACTAGCCAATGATATCCAGCCTCCTTGGGGCACCGAGCATTACTTCTAGTGTCAATACTAGGGGGTTGGATGTTAAAAGATAGATTTACACATTGATTTATGCAATTTCATATGCTCAACACTTGCTGATGGCTAACGGTGGAACTGAGATGTCTAAAATGAGAAAATGTGTTCAGAAACGTTCATTTCTAATACTGTCCAGGGCCACTTATGACAATCCTTTATTTATTTATTTATTTTATTTTTTAATTTTCTTTATTGTTCTCTCTGCTGCTTATCCTCAGAGAAGTATAATATGACTCTGAACATGATCGCTAATCTGCTCAGCCAATTGCCCCCTTTGTGGCAAACAGTAGCCTGTAATTGTAGGTCCTCAGTGCTGAACTACTGAACACACAGATACACCTCCATTATGAGAAAACTGGGTTCATGCCATACAAAGAAACATGACAAGTAGCTAAAATAATTAACAATATAAATACCTCAACAAGGATAAAGCAAATTGTCTACCATGCTATATCATTCGCTAGCTTCATAGCATGCTATGCTAACAGCTGGATAAAAGACTTTGCACTTTGCATTTTCTTGGTAAAATAGCAAACTGAGTGTTTACGTTTTGCAGACACAGCTAATAATGGTTCATTAACACAAAACGCACCTTCAACTAAACTAACATTCTGTGTAAGGTTATTCCAAAAATGTTTTCACAATGAAACACAACATTGTCCTAACTCATTTTATCTTTTTTTTTTTCCCTTTGGTAAAAAGAGTTCTAGTTACTTAAATAGGAGCTCAGAATTGTCCAATGAGCAGCTTTACTGTTGAGTCACTACAGAGCGAGTTTCAAATGCTTTTCCAGAAACTTTATCCAAATCCTTCCGGTCCTGCTGCCATGTTATCACCGTGACAACACTCCTCCATATTAACAAATAGAGCCATCATAGAGAGTGTAAGGAGGCGAACGCTCCCTCCCATTTACAATCCCCTCCATCAAATCCCACAGGGTGGAGCGCTGATTACTCCCGCAATTAGCAGTGTCAACTCTGAGATATGGATTAACTGGTCAGGTTTGGGTCTGGGAGCTAATTAGTCCTCT
Organism: Tachysurus fulvidraco; assembly: GCF_022655615.1. Classification (NCBI taxonomy): domain Eukaryota; kingdom Metazoa; phylum Chordata; class Actinopteri; order Siluriformes; family Bagridae; genus Tachysurus; species Tachysurus fulvidraco. The sequence continues at coordinate 6,926,582 of NC_062541.1, read as the reverse complement.
CTCTCTCTCTCTCTCTCTCTCTCTCTCTCTCTCTCTCTCTCTCTCTCTCTTGCTCTCTTTATGATTTGTTGATTAATTATGCATATTTAGTTAGGAAAAGAGATGTTAATTATTAATCACAATTAAATTATCTGGTGTAATTAACTACAAAGTTCTCCGTGTGTTTTACTCCTTGCAGTATGAGTATGCATTTCTAAAATAAAGATAGATTAAAGCAAAGAATAAAGAAAAGAATTTCAGAAAATTGTAGTATTAAAAGTGTGGGGTTTTTTGTTTTTTTTGCATTTTTTTTTACTACACGCATTCATCCATGAAGTGTCCTTCATTCTGTTTATCTCTCCATCATGTAACGGTCTAGCCTGACTGAAAGCAGAGACCAGAATGATTGAGATGCTCCAAGACACAAACATACTACTGACTACAAGAAAAAAAAAAGGACAAGCTCATCACGGTGTCCTCACTCGTTCATTCCAAACAATCTGAGCACTGAAACTTTGTTTACATTACCTCTGAATCACCTCGCCAACATTTATCCTCTATTTACCTAGAAGAAGCAATACGCTGATATTTATCGCTGAGTTGTGGCTAAATATAGAAGTGTTGCTGTAGCACCCAGTGTCTTGGTGGGAGGTTTGGCTCTACTGTTCATCCTTAAGCTGACAAGCAGCAGAATTCCTGATGAATGCCTCTTTTCATCTGCATGGCCATGTGGATTTGACAGAGTAAATATTTAGCTGGATAGGAGTTGCCTGCTGATTTTACCCAGATGGACGGATTGATGCCTCGGTGAAGGCGCTTGCCAAAAACAATCGAGAGAGGGTGTGTGAGCTTTGCTGGTCGCTGGATTCTCCACAAAGAACAGCACTAGGGAGAGCTCTACCACCCATGGCTCTAGGAGATATTAATAGTGAGGAGAAAATGCTATTTGTTCAAAAAAATGTTTCTAACTTGTGTACCCACTCATTCTGAACCTTATTACATGACCATTATTGCACATCATGGTTCTAGAGGTGACATGTAAACATATGACTCATTACATTATATTTGCTCTTTTTGTTTCTCATTCTTTCTCTTAACACAGAAAGTTTTAACTTGGTTCTTAAATGTAGTTTATTTCTAGAAGGATGGTTTATTTCCATTTCAATTTTCTATACTGTGTATAAAAATGGTGAATCTTGTATCTCTGGAAAAGCTCTAAGTTCTAATTTCTAGAGCCTCCACAAACTCTATATATATTGGGGTTGGGGTCAGAGTGCAGGGCCTAGCAGTAGCATCTTGGTGGTATTGGGATTTGAGCTCAACACCTTAACAGTATCAGCAGTAACACCCAAGGTTACTTGCTGAAAGAAATGAGCCACATTTTATTTTAATTCAGTTTTAGAATCTCAGAGTTATTTTTGATCAGAATTCATTTAAAAATAAAGGTACAGTTCCCTTTTTTCAGATAAAAAAAGGATTATTATTATTATCAAGTACAGTATAATAGTTACACGTTAATTCATCTTTTCCTTGATGTCACTGATCACATAGTAAAACTTATGATGCCACAGGGCATGTCATAGCATAGAGGTTAAGGTGTTGGGCTACCAATAGGAAGGTTGTGAGTTCAATCCCAGGTCCACCAAGCTGCCACTGTTGGTCCCCTGAGCAAGGCCCTTAACCCTCAATTGCTCAGCTGTATAAAAATGAGATAATGTAAGTCGCTCTGGATTAGGGCGTCTGCCAAATGTTGTAAATGTTATGATAGTGCTGATATGGGATCAGTTTTTACTGATTCTTCTAAACAAATACTACACTAAAAGCCAAAGTACTACTTACATTTTCACTCAAATTCAAGTACAAATGTGTAAACTCTAATTAAACTTCTTACTCTATACCTTCACAGTATGTATCATAAACTGGCTCAACGAGAACCTCTCCTTAACACGTCTCTATACCACATTTTAAACCACAGGTCTAATTAGAAATTCGAAAAAGCCTTTCTGACGTTAACATGTGTGATTACGACCTTAATCTTTTCACTCGCTTATGAAAAAAAATGTACTGTCGCATATCACGTCCCATTTAAATTAAGAACCTAGAACTTTTAGCTAAAATGGGATGTCTTCTGATGAAAAAAGCTAAATTAGTACCTTGTTTACCAAAGAATCAGGAAATACAGGAAAACATTAGGCTAACAGATAGCATTATTCCTGATCTCACATGTTAGCTCACATGCTAAAAGTTCTGATGATACAGCAAAAACTAGCCAAATGCTAATAGATAGAAACTACTTTGATAAATTGTGTATGTATATAAATAAGCACTTGAGCTGCTGGGATCGATTACAGTGATGGTTGTTAGGTCTCTTTCTTGCTGTCACATCTGTGATTGAGATTTAGCTCAGCTGCTTGTCATTTTAGGATTGTAAAAAAAAGGTACTGATGTTTAAAAATGTGAAGAAAGTAGAGATTTTTCTCTTCAAATGTAGAATGTCGAAAATATTAGGTGATTAAAAAAAAGTACTGATACTTGATACAAAGCAGGATTCTACACAAGCCTGAAACGGAACTTACACGATATTCACTACATATTAAAGCTACTGCACAGAAATGTGACATTATTCACACCGCTGAAGAAACACATATAAAAATTCAGCGTGGGGGCATCTCCATTCTTTAACATTCCCACCCGTTTATATCCATCTTCACACACTTCTCACCTTTAATTCCCCATCAGGCACTGTGACAAGATGGAGGAGATAATCGGATTTATCAAAATCACCAAAAGGCATGCACAGCATGGCTGATTTGCATTAAGTAAATAAAAGTGTGAGGTAAGCCGTGTCTCGGAGCCATGATTCACTCTGTCAGGACTGCAGGTAAATCTGAACGACAGCGCTCAGGACTGCAGATTAATATCTTCCAAATTGAATAGGCATGCTAACTGTTAGTATTGGTGTTTAACACCAACAATGACAGTGAGTCTACAGAGTACAGTAAAGTATACAGGGTATCAGGGTAATCCAGAGCAATGTTAAAACACAACGTTGATACTAAATTCTTTTTATTTATTTATTTATTTTATATATATATATATATATATATATATATATATATATATATATATATATATATATATATATAAACCACAACACTGGAGTTACACAGGATGATGTAAAAGATCCAGCGGTTCTGGGAAGAACACTTGAGCCGGTTCAAACCGACAAGCTGACGCTAACTCAACAAAACACTGTACAACCGTGCTATGCAGAAAAGTATCCCAGAATGCACAGCAGATCAAGCCACGAGATGAACAGCACAACATCAAGACCACATTGAAATCCAATCAAATAAAAAGAAGTATATGGCATGTGAATACAATGACTGATAGATTGATATGAGTAAAATGAGGAGGAATATACTACTGAGTAAAGTGAAAAGTCTGTGCGATGAGTGTGACGTTATTGTGGAATCTGAAGGTAAATGACGCAGATTCACCCAAATTGGTCAGTTAGAGAATAGAAAAAAGACAAAGAAAAAAAAATCTGACTTTTTTCCCCTAATCTTTAACTTTCACACTATAATAAAGCTGACACTGCAAGTAAACATGACATATTAAAGGCTCACAAAAAACAAAGAAAATTGGAAAAAGATCAGCTCATGTTTTTACAATCATGAATGCGCTGATGAACAAAGTCGTGTGTGTGTGTGTGTGTGTGTGTGTGTGTGTGTGTGTGTGTGTGTGTGTGTGTGTGTGTGTGTGTGTACAGTATATATTACAACAATATTTCTACATTCCACTATCAAAATGCTTTTCCCATCACCCAAAGGTGTCATTCATAGACTAAACTATATAAAGCATTCTACATTCTGTGTGCCATTGTGCCTCAGCAGGACACACACTCAGATATATTACACCCTGTGAAATATGTGTCCTGCATAAATGAGCACACTCACTAAAACCGATTAAAAAAAAGGGGAGCCATTTTGTCTTCCTCTCTTTGCTTTTTGCTAATTACACTGAAGCTTCGAAAGGAATAATACACGCACCGAATGACCCATATGCAATTTCAATAGAGCCGGACGGTGCTGATACGGCGTTATGAAATGATGGCATTATATTAGAATCAGGGATACAGACGTGATCTCCGCAGAGTGCCATTGTGCTTCATATAATCACAAGAGAAACATACAAATGACAAAGTCGCGCTATCATTGTTTCGTGATCAAAATGAAATTACTATGGTGTCTTCGCCAGTGCACTTCAAGGCATCCTTTGTCTCCGAGCTCTGTTCCAGCAGCATCGATTTCCTACAGGCCTGAATTAGCATTCGTCTTTCTCTCTCGCTCATTAATCAATTTACACACTCTCTCTTTCGCTAATTGCTGGCCAATGCTGGTTATTAAAAGCCCTTTCAGAATGCTCCCCGGATAAGCTCTGCTCAAATCCCTTTCCTCCACTGCAGCAAATGTGTTTTCTTTACTTCCTTTTAGTTCACAGTTCTGCAATCATTCGCAAAACGTTGCAGAATTGCAGTCTTGAATCCATAGACGGACAAATACCCTTGTGCGTGTTACACTGTATGTAAAATGACATTGAGTTTATTAGGACTGCAAAAAAAAAAAAAAAGATTAGTCTGTGTTGCCTTTTTAATTCATTCTTATTTAAAAATTAGCAAACTCTATGAAGAACGAGGACGGTTGCATATTCCGGAAAACTCTTATGATATCCTGCGGCTTTCTAAACGGCATTATGGGAATTTAGTGCCGTCTTTCGTCAAACCAAGGGCTTTAAACAAACCTATAAAACTTAGAAAACTCCTCCATTCATTTACAAATACATCCTTCCTGTGTTGTATTTACAGTGGGTCGAACTGGCATCACATACAGGATGTGTCCATACCTCATGCCCAGTTTTAGGTTTTAGATCCACCACAAATTGCTTACTGGCAATGTTGCGTTGGAAATACTATGTGTTTTTGCTTTTTACCAACTATTACGGTTTCTATCACTGTACATTTTTTTCTAAAGCAGTAATTATGAGACGACCAAACGGCAGACAAATCTGCCGTGGGAAATCTGAGAAGCGGGGTTTTGGACACCATGACTTAACCCTTTTTACCAGCACACTGGCATTTCATTCCAACATCGGAACAGAAATCGACCTTATCAGCCATCAATTTTCAATCAATTTTAATTTATGGCCACGAGTCTGATAGAAATTTAGTCATGTTTGTTTTCCCCTCTGTGGGGTAAACTTACACAGAATTTAAATGGTTGAAGATAACGCCTTCGAATTTCTTGCTAGTTAGGAAAAACACTTAAGGTGAGCAGAAAAGGGTTTAATGTCACCATTTACTTTAAAGATAAAGACATTATTGTTAAAAAAAAATAATAACTAAAAGTACCTTAAAGTTACAAACAACACTTGTTTTGTGGAACCTTTCTATGAAAATATTTGCCCCAAGTAGACTAGGTAAAAATTTAAATCCTTATAAAAAACTACAAATTCAGAAATAACCGAGTATCTGCTTTCATATAAGCCATTAAGCACAACTGTGGAGTGTGACATGACAAAGACATTCGGTGCTAAACATAGACACAACAAAACAGGTACAAATTTTCATGTTTGGCCTCTGGGGGAAAAAAAAGAGTTAAACGTGTCTTATGGCAGCCGAGTAGGAAATAAAACATAACGGAGTATTTATTGGAAAATCAGAGTTTCAATGGGAATGTGTTTTATTCCACTTTTACCACAGCGATGTTCCGACACTACCGACGATTCATTCGTTAAACGTAAATATTTTTCTTCTCTATGTTGAAGTTAATAAGATAAAAACACACCTTGCTGAGAATGTTGATCATTATGCTGACACTGGAGATGCCTTCCATAAACTTCGCCGTACAGAAAACACGAACAACTCAATATCCAGAGGCTCATTTTTACATGGTCTCCACAAACATCCCAAAAACATGCTGGTATGTGGAATGGCTATGTTAAATTGCCTTTAAGTGTGAATGATTGTGTTAATATTTCTGTCTGTGTGTGTGTGTGTGTGTGTGTGTGTGTGTGTGTGTGTGTGTGTGTGTGTGTGTGTGTGTGTGTGTGTGTGTGTGTGTGTGTGTGTGTGTGTGGTGCACATCCAGGGTGTATTGCCTTCTAAAAACAGGCTCTGGATCCAGATGAGGATCAAAGAAGATGAATGAATAAAGGATTGAATGTGTATCAGAGATAACTGATAAAATAATAAACAGAATCAGGACATATAACAAAAAAAAACATGTACATAAAGAAAGCGGATAGGAATCACTATGTGAAAAACAACCAAAGCAAACATACGCTGGAGTTAATAAAGGGCGTAAGCCGATGACATCAGCGTGTAGTCCGGTTTTAAACCTGAAATAAAGGAGATTTTCTCTTAGGAAGTAAAATCAATAGGTTGTGAGCTATAAGACTAAACAAAGCTCCACATTAAGACGGCCGCAGGATCTCAGTCCCAAATACAATGAATTCCCCTAAGTGATCCTATAATTCTGTTCAGTTTCATAAGAATGAATTTGAACCTTAACCTCTGCAGCTTTTCATATCAGTGGTGTTGTGCAAATTGTTACGAATGTCTTCCATACGTAGGCTGCGTAGTAAAGCACGGCTTCATATCTCAAAGAGAAAGCCGTAGTGGATCAGGCAGTCGCTCTACTCCCTCCTCCCTTCTTCTCTTCTCTCCGAGCCTTCAGAATGAGAGAAATGTGTCATACTAAAGAGCCATTTTCTCCTTGCGATCCAATCAAATCAGTATCAAATCAGCAATAAATTTATTTGTTATTGACAAGCCAGAGAACACTCGCAGCCTCTGGCACAATGCGACAATGCATGAGCTTTTTCTCTCTCGCTTTCCGCCGCTCTCAGCACATCACTCTGCACTGCGCTGAAGGCTAAAAACCAGAGTTATGTTCCTATAACAAAATATTTTCCCGAGGCCTAACAACTCATGTTGTCCTGACTACTGGAGTAATGGAAGTAAATGAATCTATAAATAATACCTCTTTCTGACAACAAATCCTGCTATCCCCCAGCAGCCCCTCCCTCCCTCTCTCTCTCTCTTTCTCTCTCTCTCTTTCTCTCTCTCTCTCGCTCTCTCATGCTCACACACATGAATATCCCTGAAACGATAACACACACTAGCCCCGTCATGCACATCATACACACGTCCGAGGCCATGCGACCGGGGCAAACTTTTTAAATAAAGTACGCACTTTCACTATAAATGTGTCATGAGAGAGAGAGAGAATGTATTGGCCCTAATCAGCCAAAATGGGTTGATTCATTGGTTAATTTTAGCGTCCGGGGCTATACATTATTCCAAGCCTGCCAAAGCTAATTTCTGCCTTTACAGACGGACCAGGATGACAAATGGATTGTCCGAGCGGCTACAAGTGAAAAACCTCCATCATGGTCTCTCTCCCGCTTGAGTTTTACTCACTCTAATGATGTATAATAGCCTGCAACTACACTTGACCCGTGGATTATGCGGCAACGAGGAAGAAAAAAATAAATGTTTACCCAGAGGTTTTGAAGGGGAAAAGGGAGAAAAAGAAAATAGAGCATTTGCATGGGCAACAAGCATGACGCTGACGGCTTAAAGGAGGCAAGCGTGGCAGAAATGTAGCAATATATAAAAGCACATTTGCGTAATTGCTATTTTTGCACAAAGCTAATTATGTGTAAAAAAAAAATCAAGAACTGCTTTTAATAATGCAGTGATTTGAGATAATACCAAATAATAAACACTGTCTGTCTGAGAGTTAACACCTTGACATGTGGATCTGCCTGGACTTCACTGGTAGGTACTGGTGTGATAGTGTGACCCTGACATGCGAAGTCCCCACACAGGTCTCTGTGCAATGCATCGTAGGCCTCGGCCCATCGCTATGCCGCCTGCTCCAGCCCAGCTATGAAATATCATATCAAATCAATGGAGACTGAGGCAGTGAGGCGCCAGCAACCAGGTCGCCTCTGCCAAAAAGGGACATAACAAATGCAAATGCTAAACAGGGCTAAAGGTGAAGAATCGGCACGTCTCCAGAGGCGTGATGGAGTGACGAGAAAAGAAGCTCTTCTCAGAAACCAGCACAGGACGGATGTTGCTATCAGCCAGGCTAATGGAGCAGGAGCTGGGACATATGAGACGAGCAGTGAACTTTCAGCTGTCCCCATTTAACAGATTGCTGACATCAAATGGGGAACAATGGCCTGAATGATGCAAATGATCTCTATTTTGAGGATATTTAGAGGATAAAAAAGGAAAAGTGGAATAAAAACGATGATTAATTAGCTGACAGAGGACATTCATTCAATCAGACATCTTATCATGGTGTGTACTATCCTACATCCTAAGACCTATGTACTAAGACCTATGTTTTTGGGGAGGCATGGCTGTGGAAGAATCCCCCCCCCCCCCTTAAAATCCTTGCGTAGGCTGAATGATAATACAAGATGTCTAAATGAACAGGCATAATGATTGACAGGTGAGCAGTACCACCTCTTTGTGCTGGTTTGTTGGAGGATGGTTTGTGCAATAGTTTTTTTTTTCCTCTGAGCAAACATTTCAATAAAAAGAGAATGTAACATTACACATTTAAAATCAAAAGTTTTAAATCGTATTGTATTGTAAGTATTTCATGAGATATTTCATTTTCTAAAAGTGATGTAAATACATCAACAGCCTCTAGAACAGAAGATACAAACAGATTTAGAAACACTGTCTATATTTTTTTCCTTGCTATATATATTTTTTTTCTTTCTAATAAAAGTGATTCCCTTCTTAAAATCAAAATTCAAATGACTCTTTTTTCTGAATATAAAGGAAACAATTTTTATATTTTTTAGATTATATTATATTTACAAAAATAAATGTTCTCTTTAAAATATATTCTTTATATACAGTAAATTCTCGTTTATTCTCACACCGCACAGAGATGCACAGATATCCCACCATTACCCCTTCAATCTCACTTCCCTCCAGAGTAGAGGAACAGGATGAAAGGATGTAGAGTTAGATGGAAAGAGGGAGGGATAGCAGAAAGAAAGGGAGTATCAGGTGCAGGCTTCTGCTCGGCCGGCTCCAGGTCCCCCTCTCTCGCCACAGGGCGAGCTATTATTATTAACATCATTTGTCTGCATCATTCGCCCAGCACCTTTGCTTTCAGCTGCCGCTATGAAGATGGCATGTTAATAAACGAGCGCGGCCGCCACTCCGCCATCCGACCTGTTCCTTGTCCACCCTCGGCCCCATCCCTCTGTGTCCCCCTCCAACCCTCGATCCCCAAAAGGGACGGCAGGCCGATTTGTTTTCCAGCGTCACCCCCCCTTTTCTACTGCCGTCTATTGTTATTTGCACTAAAGGGGACAAATTCAATTCATTCTTATGACAAGGAAGCACTGATAGAGGAGTAGAGAGCGGGAGGAAGAGAGGCAGGTGGGGAGGATGAAGAAAGACACTGCCCAGGAGGGAACATACGACTAACGACAAGAAAAAAGGAGATAAAAAACTTGCTGAATAGGTGGTATCACAGGAGGGGAAGGGTAAGGCAGGGGACATGTGGGGGCTTCCTGGAGAAAGATGGATACAGCTGTAGTGTTTGGAAGAAGGGGATTGATGTGCTGTGCTGACAGTCACCTAAGCTCAGTCTCAGAGGAGATGGTCATCTGAGAGTCTCTAGTGGACTGGGCAAGCCTTATATCAGCATGACATTAGAGTCCCAGTATAACAATAACAACCTGTTTTTGAACCATTGCTGGAGGATGATAAAAAAAAAAGCAAGCAACAACAAAATCCCTGCTGAATGATGATGATGATGATGATGGTGATGATGATGATGGATTTTATGTGAGGATGCACCATGCCACGTCGATACACAGCATCCAAACACGAACACAGACCTCCATGAATAATGAAAGCAACACTTCTATGCAGGTAGCGTTTGATTGAGTAGATACCAAGCTTGCATCAGCTGGAGGATGTAGGTGAAGTGACCTCTTCTGTTCCCTCATGTCTGCACCAGGTCTGTGGCTCTCCAGGCTCCAGAGTAAGTGTTAACCCAGAGCCGATATGTGCCAGTACCGGCCCAGGGTGAGTCCAGGGCCGGTCCATCTGCAATGTGCCTGACACTGTACAGTAGCAATGCGGTACTCAGAGAATAAATAGATTATTCTTGAGTAGTTCTTTGGAGAGTTAAGGGTTCTGAGAGGAAAACTTTTTTGTGTAATTTTTTACTTGACTGTAAATGGGTAAGTTTCAGATCTGGCATCAAAATAAGCATGTACTTATTCTCATTATATTCTTAAAACTTTGTGGGCTCTTCTACAATATAGTATGTTTCCTTTACAACCCCACAAAGCCTTAGGCCTATTTCAGGGGACATCATGGACATGGTGCCAACTCATCAAAGGGCACAATTGCACAATCTTTAGACGGAGAGAGGAAACCAAAGTACCCAGAGAAGACTTCCAGAACACTGGAAGAACATGCCACCTCCACACACACACAGGGCAGAGGCAGGAATCAAACCCCTAACCCCAGAGATACAAGACAACTGAGCTAACACATTTTTCGCCTCCCAAGCAGGTTCGTATAGGAATACTTTTGTTGTAAAGTTTTCTCTCAAGAGACAAGTAAAGAACAACCACGTACTATGTTCCTCTGGGGACCTTGTGAATGTTCTATGTAGAGTTTTACAAGTTGTGTTGCAATATCAGATCGGGTTCTAGGGAGAATTATCTAGCTGAAGGACCCTTAAGGATCCAGTGATGCATCGAAGACCCTTTTTTAGTAATGTGTATAAATGGCTATGTGCTTTAAGAAAATGAGTTCCTCAGGGGTTCTTCATTTGGATAAGGTCTCTTAGCTTCCTTAATGATTTGATATAGTACAATTGATGGTTCCTTCAAAAGGACAACTGAAGAACGATTAAGGGTTCTAAGATTAGTGTAAGATTTGATGTCAGATTTATTATCCAGAGAGACTTATATAAAAAAAAAAAATCTTAGAAATGGTTCCCTGTGAATTATTTCAACTGTTAAAGGTTCTATGGTTTTTAAGACTTCTAGACATTTCTATATAGAACTATATAAAGTATAATATAAAGTTCTATATAAAGTTTCTTTCACATGGAAAAACTTAAGCACCTTATGAGGTGCAACTTATATGGCTTTCCTGTAGTTTTTTTTTTTTTTTACAGATACTGTGCCAATCTCACTACACAATTTGAAAAGTGCCTCTTAATGAACACAAATACTTTCATTTTGCTGTTGATTTATTCAGAGAATTAAGCAGCCAGAGACACGGAGCAATACTAAAAGATGAGTTTTACCTAGCGTTGGTCCCTAACTATCCAAATGAATCGGCATCCAAGCAGAACCAAGTTATAGCAGTAAGCCAATATGCATCCAAATGGTATCGCAGTAAAATAAAACAAGTGCTGCACCTTGTGAAGCATGGTCATATGGACGAGGTAATATCTACAACAGAAATTAATTTTCTAGGTTTGCACCCAATAGAAATGACAAAAGAATTAGAAGCTAATTTGAATGTATGCTCCAAACCAAGCTGAGCTTGAAAAACGTCCATGGTTGGATGTGACTAGCTTGTCACTTTTTATGTTAAAAAACTTTCCATTCTTTCACAAAGAGAATAAGAGAAAGAAAAAAAAAGTGAGAAATAATAAAAAAGCAGGCGAATCCCCACGATGCTCTCCATATGAACTGTCACATTAATAACCCTATGCTCGTATTCAAATTTTCTGTCGAAAGCCAAAGAAAGATTGAGTGCCCTGCTGTTGCGCAGCCAAGATTGAAGACATGTCTCATTGACATTGTTAAAAGTTTATGAAAATATATGAATCCTCAAATGTCATTGGTTCCTCTGCTCCCAACTCAGCCCACTTCTATAAGAAATCGGTCTTTTAATCAAAATGATTGAATGCCGTAAGGTTGGACTCAGGGATCTGAATAAAGCTGAGTATTGTGAAGGTGGTGGTGGTGGTGGTGATGGTGGGAGGGTTGAAGGGAGGGATGAGGAGGACAAAGTGATAGAGTTGCATGCTAAGAAGACAGTACAATATTATATTCTAGTTGGGGTGAAGCGAACACCACCTTTAACACGTCTAGAGCTGGGCTAATCTTTTACTGCTGTGTGTTTCACTTCTCAGAAACTAAATGCGATACATTGGCTGGTTTAAATGGAGACATATGGGGAAGTGTGTAGGTGTTTTGCTGAACAGCTGGAGCCCGTGGCTCATTTTCAAACCTGAAAGCACAAGTGAGACAAAGGAAATGCTAACTATTCATTTTAGCATTTAGCTTCTGTCACATATTAAACTGCCAGAGGATGGGTGTATGACGGACGGTTAAGCAAAAAGACACACAGACAGTGATAGAGATGCTGAATGAAAGACAAATGGACATCTGATTAAGCTAAAAGGGACATCTCTCTTGCCCTGTGCTTGTGTCAGAGCAAAGTGATGAGCAGACTGAGGCGGTGGTATGCGAGAGGTGATCATTTTCTACACACTTTCTGAAATCTCACACTTTAGTTAAACTACTGGCCATGACACTAATTCTGGAATTATACATATATACATAACAATAGAGTCTAAATACAGGAATTAGCAGAATATATCAGTGTCTGGTTACATAACGTACATTACAGCACATCTTGCAACTGATTGGACAGCAGGTGTTGATCCATTTTCTATAACAGAGGATCAGACAGTAGTTTGGCTCTAAGGCAAATCTCATGCTTATATTAATGTGCTTATTCTAATATGTAAAGTACAATATGTCATTCTTTAATCTCTTTGTACCAAAAGCCAAAAAAAGAAATTAGTGCTGGTTATGATGCGTTCAGCATTGAATGATCTTTGTTATGTTACACTCCCCAGTCGTGTTTAATGGCTCATATGAAATTAGACACTCTGGGATTTAGGAATTTGTTGTTTTTCAGTTTTTAAAGAATTTCTATTATGACCTAGTCTACTAAGGACAGTATATTCATAGAAAAGTTCCACGTTTGCTCACTAATATTTCAGTCTACAAACAAAATGATATCAAACCCATTTCTGCCCTCTGAGATAGCCTTTGTTCATAAGCTTCTAAAATATGAAGGTGTTATCTTCAACCACAATCATTTTGTAAAGTTATCCCAAAATAGGAAGAAACTCATGTTTAATGATATTTTCCTACAGTCAATGTTGATAAATGATTTTTTTAAGTTTATTATCTTTGATTAATTGATAACGCTGCAATTATGAATCAGAAGCCTCTAGACTCATCACTCAATAATCCCAGCTATTTAACTGTTACACTAAGTTAACCATGAGTGGGTTCATTTTGCTTAATACAGTATGTTTATTTTCATTTTTAGTCTCGGTGTTATTTTTATTGTCTATATCTTTTAACTAGATTGTACTGGAACTGTATGTTCTCTGTGAGACCTATACAGTAAAAACATGGAGTGAAAACCTCAGAGTTGTGAATTTACTCAAAGGTGTACTCAAATGATTTAAAAAGTTAAGCCAGAAAATAAATCAAGATAAAAATCAAGATAACTTTCCCTGTCATATATACAGACATAAACATCAAGTGAATTCTCCCGCTCAGAATACGGCCCTGAGACTTTTATATTTACACAGACATACAACATTTCATCCCTTGTAGTGACCCACAAATCCCGTCTCCGCCGGAACTGCATACCTTTTGGTGGCACACAGCCTGCGTGCTGTTAACTCTCTCAGGTGCAGGTAATAATGACCATGGGTAAGAGGAAGGAGGGAATATTGTCTGGTGGAGGTATATAAATGAAAGGAGGGCGAGGACAAGAGAGTGATTGAGCACCATGGGTTTGAGAAAGCTGTCCTGTCGGTTCAGACCTCCCTGTGCACTCCATCACCCAAACAGACCAGAGCCCTCCCTCCAGAGAGAGAAGGAGAGAGAGAGAGAGAGAGAGAGAGACAGAGACAGAGACAGAGACAGAGACAGAGAGAGACAGAGAGAGATGTCAGACAGAGCATATAGATAGACAGAGAGAGAGAGAGAGAGAGAGAGAGAGAGAGAGAGAGAGATGACAGACAGACGGAGAGAGAGAGAGAAAGACAGAAAGAGATGTCAGACAGACAGACAGGCATATAGATAGACAGAGAAGAAGAGAGAGAGACAGAGAGATGGACAGAGAGACATAAACTGAGACAGAGATAGAAATAGGAAGACAGAGAGAGAGAGAGAGAGAGAGAGAGAGAGAGAGAGAGAGAGAGAGAGAGAGAGAGAGAGAGAGAGAGAGAGAAATCTACAGGGGTTAGCCAGACTGTGATAAAGGCTCATGAAGAAAAGTAAAAGTTCACTTCAATTCATTTGACAACGTGCTTGTGTTTCATTTACTCCTGATGAGTGCGTCAACAAGAACATTTAATAACATTTATTATATTCCATATTTACAGTTTCTCATGTTGCATCATCCCCCTCAAATCAACATGGCATTAATGCAAAAAAAAAAAAAAAACACATGTTCAGTAAAGTCCTTGAATTGAATTCATCCTCAGGTCAAAGGCTATTTAGGCATAATATCCACATGTTCCATGTATCCACAAGTTATTTTCTAAACAAATCCTAGATATGGGCATGTCCAATGATGTGATAAAGCTGAGAATGGTTTAACGTTTTACAAAAAGACAATAGAATCACGTGATCTGTGGCACAGAGCCCACGCTGTCGTCAGAGTGACTGCTACAACTGTAGGCTAGCATCTAACCTAACCTAACCTAGCCTAAGCTAATGCTATGATGACTTATTATCTGTAACACTGACTTTTCTGTAACGTTTGTAACACAACGGAGAATATTGCATATTCAGTTTCTGACTGACTTTTTGCCTGCAATTTAACATCTACCGAATAATAAAATCGATCATTGTTTTCCAACTAAAAGCATTCTGACACAGACATTTCCCCACGGCAGTTATAAGAAGCGCCCTGTTCTTAACTTCTAAACCTTTTTATTATTTTTTTCCTCCTGCACATCATAGAGAATACAGAGAATGAACCAGTATTTGTATTCCTGCGTATTAAGCATTGCATATTTTACCAACTCGATCAGCTGGCTAAATATTCAGTTCAAATAAATTTCATTTAGCCAAAAACTCATCTACACAAATCCACAAAAAAATGTAAACCATTGAATTAACCCCACAATTTATTTGTACTAAATACTTGCAGTGGCAATAAAAAAAATTAACAGAATGAAGGATAGGACATGGTGATGCTAATAGCATGAATGATAAAAACAGTCCTGAAACCTAGTTAGATAACTACTACAACAGAAACTTTTTTCACAGAGATACTATCAAAATTTTAGTTCTGTCAAATATAACCTCTCAGTAAATGTGTGTAAAGAGATAAAAAATCTAAAGCTGAAGAAAATAGCAGACATTTCTCTAATGATTCTACAAAGCTAGTACTGTTAGCTTGCTTTCTTAATCAGTGAACAAGGCAAGTACAAAGTTCCTAACAGACCTAAAACCCCAGATATCGCCCCAGTTAATACACAGGTATTGCATTTTTTTATTTTTACAAAAAAAAAAAAACAACACTATATATCAGACGCTATATATAGCTAGTGCTGAGGTAAAAGTTTGGCATGTCTGCTACTTTCACAACTACCATTTCTGTCAGGAAAATTTAATTTGATTCGTCTTCAGTTTTCAGGCATCTCTCATAACACCTTAAAATAATCTAAATATAAATTGTATGTCTAGAATTGTTAGCATTGCTATTAATATGTTTTCGTTCAGGAAATTAACACCTGTTAACGAACTTTTTGCGGCTAGCACTTTAATGCTAGCTTTAGCACTCAACTAAATACATCTCATGCTACATCCCTCTTTTTTCCTCTATTGTTTATACAGAAAGTAAGCGCTTTTCAAGTTCGTCAAAGAATCTCTCAGAGCTGTCAAATTATAAAACATGTTGCTTCAAAGCTGCTTGAGAAATATCAGCACTGAATTGATGAATCTTGCTGTTTTTTTTTTTTGTTTTTTTTTTTTTTTGCTGTTTCTCTCTGGCTCGCTGTCTTTCTGAGAGCGCTGCTGATGAGCGGTAAATTGGAAATTATTCAGAGTGCTAACGGATTTTCCATTACACTGCGTCAGTTGGAGAAAAAAACTTTACTCACACATCAATCTAACCATCAGATGCAAGACAGGGGTTTGGATCAATATAGTAGAAGAGAGAATAAAATTCACCATAATTCCCACTTCTGTGATGACGTGGACGTCTTTCAAGCTGTTCAGTTACACACTGGATTTTGTGACGTGTGCAAGGAAGAAACCATTAAAGATGAAGATAGAAAGCATTAAACTCTTATTTTCCCATTCATCCATTCTCTACACCACTTATCCTACTCGGTCAGGGGAAAATCTGAGCTTATATTAGGAGACTTGGGGCCGAAGGCAGAGCACATCCTAGAGAGGATGCCAGTCGAAGGGCACAATCACACACACAATACAGACAATTTATTGGTGCCAACCAGGCTACAGTGCACGTCTTTGGACTGGGGAGGACCTAAAGTAAACACCCCTGAGCTACAAGGAGGACATGCAATTTCCACACACAGACAGCAGAGGCAGGAGGCAGAAATCATACCCCCAACCCTGGAGGTGTGATGCAAAGGTCCTCACCACCAAGACACCTTGCTGTTGATCTACACAAGCTTAAAGATTTGTAACAATTCCAGGCATCATTGTTTCAAATCAATCATCGTTGGGATTTGTTTGTGAATATCATGTGCAGGATTTAACTTAAGGTTTACTCAAGCATACTTTGCTACAGAAAGAGGAGTTTAAAACACCTCTCACATGCAGCAGTAAATGAATTGCTGTGATTACACTGGCAGACTTTTCTAATGCAGGCCTTCAGAGAGCTGAATTCAGCCTCTCAAATCTGTTCATTTGTAATTGGCTGTCTGCTTGAATAATTGATTGGAACAAATGCGAAATGGATGAGAAAGAAGTGTCTTCAATCTCTCTCTCTCTCTCTCTCTCTCTCTCTCTCTCGTTCTCTCTATGTTTACATTCAGATTCTTTAAGAGTGTGAAGCAGCACTAATACACTCACTGCACACAATATAAACACAGCCCAGTGAAATCTAATGCCGGCAATGTGCACAAGCTCCACGCAGAAGCCTTTCCGCCTGCCATTATTTCATGTAGTAACTACTGACATGTCATTAGAATGTGTTATAGAGATGACACACTCCTTTAAAATACACTCGCAAAGTCTTCTTGGGTTGATTGTGGAGCTTTATTTAAATCATAACTCAGTCAACCATGATAGCTTATGTAGTGTGGTTAATTTGGTTTATTATATTTTTAATCGATTTGATATTTATCTGTAAAATGATTTTACAGTACTTTAGTTTGTGAATTAAGTTAACTGCTGATTTTGGTGGATTGCCACATTTAAAGATATAGTTTGTAAAATAAAACAATTCCATTTCCCAGAATCCTTTGCCTAATAACGAGCTACATGATTAACCCTTGGTTACTCACATGACCTGTTACCTCTCTGCTCGATACTTTGACGGCTAATCACGTGCACACACACACACACACACACACACACACACACACACACACACACACACACACACACACACACACACACACACACACACCTGTTGCTAATTACTTTTTCACTATAAATATACAATGCAAGCCTCTGTTTCTGATGAACCTTTGAGCCTAGACACTGTGCTGTATCTAATGTTTACTAGCAATTAGTTGTTTTAATGTTTAATGTGCTAAAAAAAAAATAGTACTAAAGTCAGTAAAATAGTACTAACAGTACTAAAAGTAATTGCTGAAAAACTGATAGTGTTGCAAATACTTCTTTTTTAAAATAACAAAACCAGAATTTGCTCCAAAGTTCACTTACACGTTCCTGTAAATGGAGTCAGGTGTCATGAGCATGTCCTCTAATCTAATCTAATGTCACAATATTGGTTTAATAGCCTCATGGTTTAGACCTTGTTTAAAAAGCAACATTAATTATGTGTGTGTCTGTTGTGCTAATGGAAGCTAAGTGACAAACAGTGCTAATAACAGGAATGACTGTGTATATAAAATTCTGGTTTTAGGATTTTTGGACTATTTGCTATGTCAACGTAGGAAACACCTAAAATATATGAAGGAAATTCATCTGGAAAAAAAAAACCCCAACAATAAAATAAATAAATAATTTATTTATATATATATATATATGAAGGAGCTGCTTATTATTAACTACCAGATGTTTACCTGACTGTTACTGTTCTCACTGTTACTTGGTTCACATCTGGGGGGGAAAATTGTTGTCTTGTACACATCTTGACATGCACTACATTTTTAGTTTGCACACAGATACTTGGTACTCAACTATCAACTAAGTAACATAAAAGGCAATATTGTAAATTATAATTTTTAATAATTATAACTTAATTAGTAAAGTTATTTTAAATAACATATAATAATTCTAACTATATTAATAAAATAATTGTAATATTGATAAACAGCACAACATTTTAATTTATTCAATATACAGTAATCTTTGATAACGTATTTTTGGTCCTCGGGCGTTTATTGTGTGGTTCAAATGTGTTTATTTTGGGAAAGAAAAATCGTGATCGTATAAGCCAAGTCTGAACTCATTTTAATGAAGATAAACATGACTTTTTTCTATTGTTATCCACAGTTATTGTTGGTTTGACTCTGACATGACTAACATAACAAATAACATCTATGTTTTTGCTCTTTTACTGAGTTCAAGGCTTCAAAAAATAAGTCAACTGAACTATGCTTACAGTAGCGAGCTGAGCGGAAACGGATTTAAAAGCACAGTGTAATTATAAAATCACCCCATCATCGCTGTGTTCTCACAAAAGAGCAGCTCCAGAAGCTTAAGCCAAGAAGCGTTTGAGTGTGTGTGTGTGTGTGTGTGTGTGTGTGTGTGTGTGTGTGTGTGTGTGTGTTTAAAATCCATGAACATTGAGTTTAATGTTTTCTTTGCTATAGGCCAGCAAAAGAAACAATTAACGTCGCAAAGGCGTTAAAGGTCCAACAAAATCAATAGTGTCTGATAGTATTGTAAGCTTATTGACCAAATCTGGCAGTGTTTCGTCTGACCCTGAGCTTCCACAAAGCCCCTTACAGGAGGATTACACGATTCAGCGTGTGCAAATGGAGACTGATCGTTGTGCATAGCCAAACAGCCTTCAGGAGCCATTGCAGTCAGGGAGCTTCTTGGTTTCTTTAGTTAAATCGAGCTGACACGCTGGACAGGCTAAACGTGAGGAGGATTCAATAGAGTAACTCCACTGTCCCAAGGCCACGAGCTAGTTCCATGCCAGCGCCGGTGCATAATAAAGCTGAATCTGTGTGTACTGCTATGCATTGTTGAACTAATCGTAGTGCCTTTTAAGTCCACAATGTTCATATGTTACACCGAGGAATCGTTACGCCTGACAGATTGTTGGTCATGGATGTGCACCGCTCGTGCTCCACACGCAAACACAGAAGGGCCAAGAAAACACATACACACACACAACAAGAACCCAAGTGTCTTCATTTCTGATCTCTCCCACACAGCAAGTCATTAAGAGGTAAAGGAGCGCAGAGGCGTCCGGGTGTTTAGTGTAGCTGCAGGCCTGGTGTGGAGGCGTCGAGGGAGCGAGGGAACAGGTTCCGTGGGCTGCTGAATGAACCCGCGCTGGTTTCCTATGCTGTGCTACACCACGCCACACTACGCTCTGCTTTGCAGCAGATGTTCCAGAGCGAACGAGCCCAGAAAGAGGGGAACAGGTGTTCCACCCACCTGAGTGTCCCCAGCATATTGGACTTAACACCCACTCCTGGAAAACTCGCTAATTCTCATACCACACGTACATACAGTATATACACACACGTTATACTATATAAACACAAATAACTTTGTGAGAACAATTCTCATTCACAGTAAGAACAGAGAAAAAAGTTCAGACTCAGAAACATTAAGTACAGTCTGTTACTTGTAAAATGCAGTACAATATATTTTGCACTAAACAAAAAAAACAAAGACAAGCATAAATCCTGATCTGGTTGTACGTAAGCCTAATTTTTATTTTCTCGCCTTTTCTTACTGATTCAGTGGTCAGAGATGAACATGCCCTTGTGGATGCAGGTGGAGTCACTAACAGTCAAGTCAAGAAGCTTTTATTGTCATTTCCACCATACACAGTTTTGTAATAAATAAAGTGTGATAGTAAAAATCTATGAAAAAATGCAACCCTCCACCAACATTAACTAACCCAAAACTAGACATTGATTGCTAGCAAATACTAAGGACATAAAACATACTGTACATCAAAATGGCATTTACTAAGGCAAAATGACTAACTCGCACAATACTGGTACTCAGATACTCCACTAGGAAGTACAGTACCCGCGATTTCATGAAGAAGAAGAGTTCAATACTGAGAGCAAAACAGAAATGTACTCACCTCCAAGCAAGGGAGAGGGTATTGTACTCATGGCTTAAAAAAATGTATCTAAACCCCTGATTTTGGCTTAAAATAGGCTAAGAAATATAACCAACCTTCCACTAATTTTTAATGCAACAAGCCATGTGTGCTGTTGTGCTATCTGTTTACATGCACAGCATTTTACTTTTTTTTTGCAACGTCAAAGCCAGAATGTCATTGAAGTATAGTGATCATAGTATAGTTAGTATACTATGTAGCTATGTCAGTAGCTGTTGTGTACACATGCCTGCTATCGTTCTCTTGCAAGCGGCCATCTGATTGGTTCGATCTCAAACGGGTGCCGCTTAGCATCACCGTAACTGCCAGGTGTTATTTTCGCTTTGGTATTCTGGTCTTTCCGTCGCTTCAGGATTTCTGAATACATTTTGCACTGGACCTGCCGACGCGGGAAAGCTGTACGCAGACGTACATAAACAAATCGGTTTCAGAAGCGTCCTCTGCGAACGTTGCAGTGTTACAGGGTGTAAGTATGGAACTTATGCTACACTTTCTATAGTAGAAATGTCTTAGTATTTTACAAACCGCATTTGGTTTTATGCATTTCTGTATTTTGACTAAATTTCCAAGTCATTTGTATTCATACAAACACACACATTATCTAAACCCCTGCAAAATGATCTTAAGCATACTTTCATATGCACTCTTACCAAAGAGAAAGTAAAAGACTTTAAACAAAACCTTATTAGTCCTGCTTGTATTCAGACTGCAATTTAATAACTTTGCATTCTGTTAAACAAATCGAATCAATTTGCATTTCAATTCTTTAAATTTTTTATTTTTTTTTTAGCCGGGGCTACATTTTCAAATAATCACATTTCCATGCATTAAATTCTTCATCGATTCTTCCTGAAATTCGTCCGATTCTTTATTGTTGATGATTGGCTAAAACTGTCACAACTATCTGATCTCACATCAATCACACAACAAATCTCAGGTTTACATTTGATCGTGTTGGTTATAATGGAAGCATTTCCATAGTAACCACATGCACAGGGAATTGGGACCGAACAAACGCTCCACATCATCTGAGCAACAACAAAAAAAAATTTGAAAAAGGATTTAACATTATTTAAAATTATTGATATGATGATGGTCCTGTTAGGGAAATTTATAGAATGTTATTGAACAAATGGAAGGAGTCTGTGATGTAGTCTGGGATGTAGTCAAGGTGACTACATATAGTTTGTGGTTTGTCTGTGACATGGCATGCCATGTTTTTCTTTTTGTCTGATTAAGATAGACAGAAAAACATTGATAGCCTGGTGAGAGAACAGCTGTTTGTAGCTGCTATAATATAAGTGAACTTGTGCAGATGTTCAACAATGTTGTTGTTGTTTGTTTGTTTTTTTATTTAAATAAAAATGGTTGTGGTATAAAATGGTATAAATTTAAAAAAGAACTGCACAGTAATAATAACAACTCATCATTTATTATTTTCTTTCACTCGCACGCTTCATTCTGGTTTAGTTCTCACATATCATCCATTGGTCTGTAGGTATGTATTAGATTTAGAGTCTCTTTATGTATGTACACTGTGGTTGTCACCATTCATTGCTTCTCTTCTTATCCATCAAGCATTTTGTCTGTTTGTGTTCTAAATGGCACAAACACTACAAACAAGTGGTCCTAATGTAGATTAAAGTGCTTTGTTTGAAAGTCTCTGAGCAAAAAGAAGGTGCACATCTTTCTTGTGCACTGAATTCCCAATAAGATAAGTGAGACGTGCGTTACAGGTGATGGATTCCCTGCCGCTCCGTCATTTTGTCTTTTTATCATCTGCCGATAATAATCCATAATTCAACTGTGATACAGTTCTCCTGCATTATTCAAAGAAAGTTTCTCATTTGATTTATATGTGCATGCTCTCTCTCTCACTCTCTCCACCCCTTCATTTTCTCCCCCCCAAACCAACCCCTTTGTATGTCGTCACAAGGAAGTGTCGCCAATAAAGCGATTGTAAAATGAGAATACGGGAATGCAGGTGCCGTGTGTGTGTGTGTGTGTGTGTGTGTGTGTGTGTGTGTGTGTGTGTGTGTGTGTGTTTCCATGTGAGCAGTGGTGTCGCCTCGTACTGAATAATTATACCAGCTCGGCCCAGGCAAATCCTCCCCAGAAGGCAGTGCGTCTGTGAGCCTTCCACCTGCCACCCGCTAAACACCGCCCCATCCATCAAACACCCACTTGACAAATACATTCCATAATAGAAGTTTATTTTTATGGGTAGGCCGAATCACAGACCTTCCCATGCATACAAAAACCTGTCAGAATTATTTATGAGTGCTGCTGAGATGCACAATATGTCATATCAAAGGCAGATTTTACCCTCCCACCCCAACGCTGCCCTGTCAATAGTCGTGCAGACTATCAATAATGTGGAACAGCAGAGCGATAAGCCCTCCCAACACATGGGTCATTCTGGGAGAGGGAGGACGGCCCAGGCGGAAACCACACACACACACACACACACACACACACACACACACACACACACACACACACACACACACACATATCAAGCAATGCATATGAAATACACAGATACAAAACACCACTTGCAGATACACAATTATTATTATCAGTAAATGTGCAGTATAAGGACACGCACTCACACACCCACTTGAAGATCTACTGGATTACACACCACTGGTTAAGCCTAGTAATTAACTTCCAGGCTTATTTTCACGTTTCACTGTCTTGCAATATAAGAACAAGAAGAAATGAATAGAGACGACTCGGTGACATGTTTCTGACTTGTTATTAATTACGAGGCTCGCGTCCCCCCCCCCCCCCCCCACAGGACGTAGCTGCATTTCTTTCATTTCGAAGCACTTTACAATTCTCAGAAGACAGAAAACACTGAAACATTCCACCTGGTTTAATGAGAAATGCTGCTAATGCTGGTTTTGTAATGTTTTATTAAGAAAAACTAAATCGTAATCTAACACCCGAGAGTCATTTACTTTCTGGTGTCAAAGCAAATTCAATTCCCAATCCCAGGCCATAAAGTGGAACTAGCGCGTAGTGTGTCAAAATCTTATACAATTAAAAGGCTGCTGTTATGATTGATATGTCATTCATGTCACACTGACGCTCCGTGTACAAACGTGTACCGTGCGCAATGTATACTGACAAAGAAAATTAGGAAAGTGCGACGAGCTATGCTTAGGTTTTATTTAATTATAAATATAAAGTTATACATACTGTACACTTAAAATCCTATTACATCATAATATTTTCACATGTGAACCTTTCATTCTTACCTCATCCATTATAGATTATGTACAAACCTAAATGTAGTTCATGTTTACTCAACCCTGTTAACCTAAAACCATTAACTATTAACCTCTACGGAATAATTAGAATATTCTGCAAGTCAATCTTCAACAGCAAGCTGCATGGTCTGAATTTCCTGAAGATCACGAGAAGGAGAAAATCCCATTCTCTCATTTTACTTTCTCTGGTTTCGGGAATATTTGGAACTTGACTCTGGATGTAGTTCACTTATTGACTAATAGTAAATCATTCTGTTAGCATAGATTCTAACACGTTCTGTGGTTTAGCTACATCTCATGCTAATCGAAAACAACTCAACTCTGTTATCGCAAAATTCAGCCGATCTGAGAAAGGAAATTAACCCTGTAACAATAAATGTTTTCTGAAGCTGATTAACATTGGTGATTTAGTAAATACTTTCTTAGATTCAGTGTTCAGATAAATTGAAAATAAAATTGTATTTGTTGCTAAGGACAAATTGTATAGCAATTGTAGCCTCACCCAAAAGGGGGCATGATGGCGTAGTGGTTAGCACGTTCGCCTCACACCACCAGGGTCAGGGTTCGATTCCCGCCTCTGCCTTGTGTGTGTGGAGTTTGCATGTTCTCCATGTCCTCCGAGTACTCCGGTTTCCTCCCCCGGTCCAAAGACATGCATGGTAGGTTGATTGGCATCTCTGGAAAATTGTCCGTAGTGTGTGTGAGTGAATGAGAGTGTGTGTGTGCCCTGCGAACGGTTGGCACTCCGTGACCCGAGAAGTTCGGATAAGCGGTAGAAAATGAGTGAGTGAGAATGAGTGAGAGTATGTTACCTCAAACCTTTTATTTGTTTGCTTCAAACTAAATGAAACGTACGAATATCAGATGACTTCCGGTAGCTATACAAACTGTTATGGCTTTGATTACATTTTGAAAAGTATTTTTTTTATGAAATATAAAGTCGCAGTTAAAAAATGTAAACTGTTCATGTTACAAAATGTAAACAACTTGACTATTTGTTTTCAATTATACTTTGGTACATTCAGACATCTACAAGAAAACAAAAAAAAATTCTCCTCGGATTTCAGAACGTTCTCATTTTAAATTGCAGTTGAATATATTTCCAGACACTTATATAATATATAATAGAATTATATATAATATATAATTTATAAGAATATAAGAATTGCACCATCTATACATTTATACATCATCTATAACCAACCTCAATGCACCCAATCTGCAAACACTATTTATTCTTTAAATAACTGATGAGATGCTTTTAATCAAAGCAACGTACAAGTAAGACAATATATATATATATAGACAGTTCAACTGACCAGAAGCAAGTGTGCAAGAGAATTATTAGAAATTCTCGACTGAGCTCTGCAGATAAACTCAATGTAATGAACAAGGCAACTAGATTAAGTAATAGAACAACTGGGGTGCTATAAAAAAGTGCTAAGCAGTAATCAGTCAAAACACTCCTGAAGGAGAACTTCACCGTTTCTGGTTCAGGTTTCCACAACATTTCATCATGCGGAGAAGGAACAGCAACATGGTGAACACGGAGGAGGAGTGAAGTCGTGTAGTATTGAAGTTCTTGCGATTCTTTTTGTTTTGTTTTGTTTTTGAATATAGTGTTAATATTTGTTTCTATACTGTAACAATGTGCATTTGTTCGTGGTCGTATTTACAGACGGTGGATTATGTTTAAAAGATACAGAGGCAGACATATGAGGGAAAGTTACTCATATCGAGAGTCGTGTTATAGTACTGTACTGTATGTGTGTGCTCGAGTGTGAACTTATAATTGTGCCGAAGCAAAAATTGTGATAATAAGCGGGAAATTCATCGAGTGGCAATACAGACGTATAGGATAAGCTGTTGTCGATTCCTAGTGAAATTGAAAATAAAAGACAAAAATTGGATCAGCTGGAAATGAGCTTAGATTATAGGATGCGTTCGGTTAAACTGGGCCTCGTGGAAAAAGGTGAAATTTCTGTTGCTTGTGGAAGAACTGTGTCTTCAATGCTATTGAATGCTAATATATATATAAGTGTTCGTTCCAGTATTTTTGCACATGTACTGTAGAATATACAGTATGTACACTAGTCTGTGCTGCTTTTGTGTATTGCCTTATAGTTTTGTATCGTCTTTTGTCTAGCAGATGCACTTTATGAGGCAAGGACTAACTTACTTAAGTCCCTAGCTCTGTGTTGTTCTATGTAGCTCTGTATTTGTTTTTATGTAGCACCATGGTCCTGGAGAGACATTGTCTCATTTCACTATACACTGCATTAGCTACATTACATATGGTTGAAATGAAAATAAAAGCTTCTTGACTTGACTTCAAGCTTTTCTCGAATTTCCAAACAGACAAAAATAATCCAAAATGATAAAATGAGCTCATTTAGACACAACTGCTAATAAATAAATCTAGTTGTAGACTTGATAGTAAATGTGATCAACAGATGCCACTCAATCAAAGGCTGGAGAGATGTGACAAATAGATAGATCCATTGTGTTGTGGTTGGGCACGACTACGTCTAGTCGCAAACAGTCTCAGGTCTTTTTTTTTTGTTGTTGCTGCGTTGTTGTATACAGTAAACGTAGCTCTATCTATCTACTGCTTTTTCTCTTTCTCTGTTCCATCTAGGGTATATTTCCTTTTTGATGAAAGAAATTGCATTTTCGATATAAAATACAGGAAGTTACAAATCAATATTTAAAAAAAAATCAAGGCACAACTTTGACTTGGTTGAGCAAAACTCGTCTGGATAATATTTGTCTGGCACTGGAAATAAAAATTGGATCAGGTGAAATTACAGTGGATTAAAGCCTGTTTTAGATTAAACTTTCTTTAGTTTATCTGATAATCTGGAAATGGAGAAAGATGCTGTCAGAAGACCTTTCAAGAGAATCTCCAAAATGAGGAAATTTTATCCACGACCACAAATGTTGTTGTTGTTGTTCTTTTGTCTGCTCCATGTTCAGTTTAACCACAGTGGATCATCTGGTCTGCATGTTTGATTTGGGACAGGTTTTATGCTAGATGCCCTTCCAGACACAACCCTCCCATTTTATCCGGGTTTGGGAGTAAACCCCTTATTTGCTGGGTCAGTTCAATGCCTGGGAATCAAACCAAGACTATAGAGATGAAGCTTGGGCTTGGGACCAGCACTGAGAGTTAACTTTTTAGAGCCACAACCACAAATAAAGTCAGATTTTAGACTTGGTAGCAAATGCTGGTGTGATCACAAGATGCAGCTCACTCGAAAACTGAAGAGATGTGACAAATGGTTGGTTCCATTGGTTACGCTACACACAAACACCCACAGATTTGAACTTGATATAAGCCAGCTAGTGGAGAAAGATGAACTTGGGATTTGAAGAGCATAAGTGCTGTTTTGTTTTAAATCTAGAGTATTGTCGTATCAGACACTCAATACAGTAAAAATACAGGAAAATAAGAAATTAGAAAATTTGGGGAAGATTTAAGAAACGCACAACACAATTATATACCCATACTCATGAGATATAATACTAATCAGAAGGGACAGCGAGCGTGGGCAAGGCGGCGCTGGAGAAGAAGTGATAAATATACAGATCAAGTAAAAATACAGAAAAAAAAAATCTGAAAAGAAAAAAATTTGCTGAGGAACATGCTGAAACACCAAGACCTGCTGTAGTATTGATGATGGGTATTAATGAGATTTATTAGGATGTGCTTGTCTGTCTATTTCTGTTTCATTTGTCTTTAGTTACTGCTTTACCTGGAACAGGGTCACAGTGGATCCTGAGTCGATAATAGGAACGCTGGGTATGAGATGGGAATATACCCTGGATAAAAAAATCCAATTTATCACCATTCCTTCACACTGAGGGGCAATACAGGACAGGGACACCAATCCAACTAGATAAGATATATTTGTGTACCATACAACATCATGTAGTGTGCCAACTCTCAAAAAAAAGGCTAAATAAACATTGTACATTGTAAAATATTAAAGATTGTAAATGACTGTATTAAAATGAATATTAAGATATATACTGTATATTACACATAACATAACGCCAGTTATGTTAAGGACTAGTGTTTTACTAGCTTTTGGAATGTGAAAATAAAGTTCAAATAATAAACAGTTGTGGAACCTCACAATCGAACCAATGAGCACTGAAGCAGTAATGCTATGTCCTGCAACTTCCTGTCACCCTTAAGCTATATTCACACATGAAGCCATTTTATCTGACTGTACTATAAAGTCGCCAGTAGGCGTGCGTTCATGCTACTGGTTGCCATAGTAATAATGTTTATTAGTGCGTAGCACAACTAGCATTCCACTTGACAACCAATCAGTTTTCTTGCTGCTAAAGACTGTGTGTAAAAGCATCATATCATATGAGTTAAAAGTAAAAGAAATGTGTGCTCTATGCCATGGATCTCATGTAAGTATGCCCACATCTGGACGCCAAAGGTTGTTGTCATTCACGTTGCCTGACGTCAGCAGATTTGATTGAAAATCGATTGCTATTTTGTGTGAATCTATCTATCTATCTATCTATCTATCTATCTATCTATCTATCTATCTATCTATCTATCTATCTATCTATCTATCTATCTATCTATCTATCTATCTATCTATCTATCTATCTATCTATCTATCTATCTATCTATCTATCTATTAAAGGTGGTAGAGCGTTTTTTATATTTAGCTCCCAAACTTTGGAATTGTGTTCGGGGCTCAGGCAAACTCTCCCAGTTTAAATGTAGATTAAATACATCTCTTTTTCTACCCATCGTGAGGCATCCAGATCCAGTTCCATGTGTTCTGTGTCATGAACATTCAGACCTTCGGTGAGAGAAGGCCAACCCTGTGAGGATCCTGTGGCATCTAAAGATGTAACAACTTCAGTTGGATTCTGCTTTATGAGCATTTTGGACAGCCAATTAAATGTGTTCTTTGAGGACGACAACCTCCTAATCAATACACAATAGTCAGAGTGTATCTGACTGTAGAAAGGACATTACTCATGATAACAATCTCTAGTGTTTATAAGAGTTTATACAGTAATCGCACCCTCCAGTGTCATACAAATGAGGATGAGGTTTCCTTTTGAGTCTGGAGTTTTTCCTCACCACAGTCACCTCAATCACCTCAGGATTGTTCATTGGGGATAAATATAAACACATTTAAATATAACTCTAATATTAATCTTGATCTTTGACTATATTTCTTATGATCTGTAAAACTGCTATACAAATAAATGTGAATATATATCTATCTATCTATCTATCTATCTATCTATCTATCTATCTATCTATCTATCTATCTATCTATCTATCTATCTATCTATCTATCTGTCTGTCTGTCTGTCTGTCTGTCCGTCTATTCTTTCTGATGAAAGACACTTCACAAATCATACAGAACAATTTAATTTTAAAATCTTTCTTTTAATATATATCGAGTAAATATCCTGATTGTGATAATGAGGAAATGTATTGTGAAAGAAAAAAAGTCAAATACATACAGTAGGTTACACTTGAAAATGCACTTGAGTCCAGAAATAAAATAAAATAGAAAGAAAAAAAAATCTGTGCTCCTCTGGAATAAAGTAAATATCAGGTTGTTGTTTAATCAATTTCATGAACATACATGCTATGAAGTTGTCACATGCTCATAACTGTTTAGTCTCAGTGCATCAGGTTAAGTCTGACTCACAACCGATAGAAAAGAGAGCCATCATTTTACATAAGTAAGGACAAAATCAATCCTGTGTCTGGTGGCAACCTTGTGACACTGTTTAAGTTTAAAAATGAATGCCCTTCCAGGAATGCATTGAAATTCAATAACATTGACAATTTCATTTTCACTGTGGTGCCAAAGCCAATACAATCCCAGATGAAACACTTTTCTCCAAATTAAATCATGTTGTAATTAACATTTAGCTTCACTTTACATGTTCGGCTTGTAAGCAGGCCGTTCTCTCTCTCTCTCTCTCTCTCTCTCTCTCTCTCTCTCTCTCTCTCTCTCTCTCTCTCTCTCTCTCTCTCTCTCTCTCTCTGAGTGACGCATCCGTTTCCAGTTTTATTTAAATTAGTTAGGAGGCACTGTAGAAAGATAAAACCTGTATATGTTTTCTACAGTTCTTTCTTTTCCAGCGGCTCCGTAAGCACTACATATTAATAACTTACAGATGAGTGTTCATGCTTTATTTCAGTCATGTTAACTCTTAGCCTTATCTAACAGGTAGCATAGCATACCAGCATAGCATTCATTATAGATCATGCTAATTTGCAAGCGCAGGAATGGGCATAGGTTGGATATCTGTACACTTGCATTGCATTCCACACGCAGTCCTTCCTCTCACTACACATAACGCCTTCCGAAAGCATGCTGGGAGCAGTGGGGGTCAGATGAGCGGCTGGCTTGTTAGCACCATCGCCATGGTAAGCAGTAGTCGGCTAAACAGGCTTGTTTTGGAAAGTCTCTGGTATGCAGAAATCCCTCTTAGTCCTTAATTACATGACAGAGTAGAACTTTGTTTGTATTGTGTTTTACTTAGTTTGCCACTGACTATATATACACAGAATTTTTGTTTTTTTCTTTACCAAGCAAGGAGGAGGAGGAGGAGGAGGAGGAGGAGGAAGCTGGGTTAGAGAAACAGCAGCGTCGTAAAGCTGTGGGTGGACCATCTTTCACAAAGGCCAGTGATGTATCGCCCTAGTGAGATAGCAGCTACCATAAATGATTACCTGTAGCTGGCCAGGGCTTTGTAATAAAATGGAGCATTATCAATTCACAGGTTTTTGGCCAGATAGCATTCCTGCAGCTACAATGTGATCATAATCAGGGGAGGAAGTGCATCTGTATTCTGCCACTGTCTCTGAGCATGCACCGGGGATCTGCGAGTGAAAAACGGTGAGGAGGAAGAGACTGATTTCACTCCTGAGGTGGCTCTGGACCTGACATAGCCTCTAATCTTCATCTGCATCTTGCTTTCGGATACCTTCAGTCTCTCTGTGTTTCAGGTTTACTCGAGTTGGCTCTAGATTACAAGAAAGAGTCATTTCTCAGAAGTATGTTGTACATCAGTTTACTGATAACACAGTCTTTAATAGCTGGTGTTTTTTTTATTAAAAATATATAATATACTGTACACTGTGACTGTATTGCAAATTTATATTTTAAAAAAAAGGAAAGCGTTAATGAGAGTTTTGATTAGATGTGAGGAAATGGTGTATTATGCAGGTTTGATCACAGACACGAAAGGCATTATCATGTTTTAAAAAAGAAAGGCAAATCCTCCTTTGTTAAAAAATGGCATCCCAGTTCCTCCGGACCATCACTTTAATGAAAAATGTTTTATATTTTAAATCCATTCATGGAAGCCCCCAATACCCCCCCAAAAAATACAA
This sequence comes from Tachysurus fulvidraco, assembly GCF_022655615.1. Lineage (NCBI taxonomy): Eukaryota > Metazoa > Chordata > Actinopteri > Siluriformes > Bagridae > Tachysurus > Tachysurus fulvidraco. The sequence continues at coordinate 6,895,333 of NC_062541.1, read as the reverse complement.
TAAAATAAAATAAGTAAAACAATGAACAGGGCAATACAGGACTATCTATCTATCTATCTATCTATCTATAGATAGATAGATAGATAGATAGATAGATAGATAGATAGATAGATAGATAGATAGATAGATAGATAGATAGATAGATAGATAGATAGATAAATCACATATAAGTAAATTATATTTTAATATTTATTTACAATAATATTCTATTGAAAAATGCCATTAACAGTAACAACAGACTGGATGGCTCTATAAATACTATAAAAATCTTTTTTTTAAAAATTTAAATGAAAATTTAGTTACAATTCATATGTACCGTTATTTACACTGCTTTTATTTCTAACACTGTGACTAATTACAGGCTTGAAATTATGTACTATTGGTAGGGAACTGTTGCTTCTTTCTGTAATAAATGCTTGAAACAAATAAAAATACCTTCTAATTGAGCAAGACAATAACAAAATGTCATTAATGTGCTTCTAAGAAACTTATGATTTATTTAAATATGGTAATGAGAAATATTTGCTAATATGTAGCTTGTTGTTGTGGTGGTGGTGGTGGTGGTGGTGGTGGTGGTGGTGGTGGTGGTGTTTTTCTCTGTAGCTAGTCCACATTTTCATCAACCAAGCTTAAGAGTAAGAATAGAACATATAACTAAGTCAGATTATATAACCAGAGCAAGATTATAGGTTCTCTTGTCCTTGGAATATGTAAAAAATCGACAAAGTTTCCTAGAATAGAAATTATTTGTAAACTTTTAGAAACTGTAACATCACAAGCCATGTCAGGTGACGATTTCAATCTGTAATGCCGTCCAAATTCTGTCTTCTGAATGTATTCAGAACTTCTCTAGTACTGAGTAATATATTCTCAATTTTACACATAACTTTCCTTTATTAATATTGTTCTGCATAGAGCTCCATAAAAACATACATTACCTAGAGCTTTCGAATTCAACCCACTTTTTCCCCTGTGTGTTAGAACCTCTGTGCCAGATCCCTGTGAGGCACCTGCATCCCTGCCTTTAATTTCCTTGCTGCCATGGCATAGATCTCAGCAGAGGACCATTGCATATTCACATGGCATCGACAGCGCTGAATTTAGCAGGACGCCAAGCAGAACAGCACAATGCCTTTTATTCATCAGGCTCGTCGGTCCGTGCACCGCGCCAGAACGAATTATGGATAAAGACTAGAAGTGACGCCTGTCGGACGGTTTGAAATCATACTCCCCACCCTGACAGGGAGGAACCTTTAGCTTCATTTGTCTGCAGGGAAATTGTGCTACCTGAGTGTATTATGCAGTCGCGCAGCAGGAAGGAGGAGCGGGTGAAGAGATGGTGAGAAGTGAAGAACCAAGGAGGCATAGAAATGATATAAAGAAATACAGACAGACAGACAGACAGACAGACAGACAGACGTCTGGGACCAGGCCTGGAGGCAGCATGCTAATCAGGGTGATGAAGGAAATGACGACTTGTCTGTCTTATTTGGGTGACAGAGATCTACATGTCTGTATCAGACACCAGGGACTTCATGACAGACAGACAGACGATGGTGAGAGATGCACCTTCAATATATTTCGTGTTCCAACACACAAGATTCCTGGGTCAAATGCTGGCACGCTTCTGTCAAATATGACATTTATCAAATCTGCGTTTCAAAAAGTTAGTCACTCAGGTGGTCGGTGGCACCACGCTGCATCCGAACACGTCTCTCGATTAAACAACAGTGCTCCTGGAATGCTCGAATCAATCCCACCATCTCTTTAGATTTACTGTATCTTGTTCTTTTCAATGCTAAGGTTGTTCCTAATACAAGAACAGAAGCACTGGATCATGAAAAAAAAGTAAAATGATGATTCCCAGGTCCATCATTCCTGCTCTTTTATTTCCGTCTGTGCATTGACGAGTGCTTTTATTCTCATCTGACTGGGTTACACTGCCGCCCATTATGCGTCTGCTTCTCTCAGACTCGCGACGAATGAGTTCCATTCAAACTCGTGCACGCGTGAAAAAAGGCCTCTTCCTCCACAGAATCATCTAGCTTTCTAACACACTTCTCCCTGTCCCTTGTCTCCGAGCATGGCAGCAAAACCACTAGTGCTCCTTTTTCTCTTTCCCTTCAGTGCATAGAAGAAGAATGAGCTGTGTGTGTGTGTGTGTGTGTGTGTGTGTGTGTGTGTGTGTGTGTGTGTGTGTGTGTGTGTGTGTGTGTGTCTGTATGTATGTGCGTATGTGTGAGTGTGTGTGAGTTGGTGGCCTAGTGTGTTGTAGTGTTAAGATGTGGAAAAGACACACCCTGTATGCCATTAATTCTCACATTTTACATATTACTCTCCTTCATGGTGGCTTTCCGAATGGTTTAATTAGACCAGAGGGAGCTGCATGGAGACAGTGTCTCTCTTGGGTTCTCACTCTTTCTTTTCTTTTCTCAAGTCTTTTCATGGAAAGGAAAATAAAGGTGCTCAGGGAAACTGCACTGGTTACATTTAGATCTAAAACTTAAGCCACCAGAGCTGCTTAGATCTAACTGTGATCTTTAGTCAGCCACATATTAATGCTGAATGAAATCCTGTGATTCCGCGAATGAGGTGTCGTTTGCATTTGTCTCATATTCGTAATCCTGTATTGTGATGTAAAAGGAAAAGATGATAGAGTGCCAATTCCAACAATATGTATGTTTCTGATAAATAATTTAAATACGAATCGGTGTGCGACATTTAAAATATGCCGATTGATTGAAAATAAATAATTAATCATTTTAAAATATGAGCATGGATGATAATTAAGCATATTTGATGTATTTGGTAAAAAAAATAAATAAATTGAATTGTGTTTCTCATTTAAAGCAATAATGGCCTTTTATGGAATGATATATTATTGGGGATAAATGCTTTTTGAACATGCATGGTTTGTTTGGATAAATGTTTAAAAAGTTTACTTTTTAAGAGTTACAAGGGCTAAAAGTCAACACACTTTTGGAATCCTGCATAGGTGGCTATATAGGAAGAGCTGCCCAGATCTGAAGTCACGTCTCCCCTGACTAAACCTTGCAGCCAGCAGTGGGAGGGGTTCCACAATGTGTCAATCTTTTCCAAATATCCCATACACGTGTACAGGCTGCCCTATCAGCTTTCCACTTACATACTTCATTAAGCAGTAGGAGACGTGCATCAGTGTGGGCATGAGCACGCCTCTCCCCTCTCGGCCTGCCGGTGTCAGCCTGGGAGCGGATGGGCTTTTGACTAGCACAGGATTGAGAGAGGCTCCGTTATTGGGCTCTTGAATAATGCATGTCCCGTGGAGGAGCTGGAAGACGCCTAGCCGCTGTCTTATAGAAGCTGACGGAGCGTCACTTCACATCATCGATGGCTGACTAGCATGGATGGGGACGGGGGACAGGGACGGGGACGCCCACCCGCCCCTCGCTGAGACGAGACAAGGCGAGATGAGGCCCTGCCAGCGAGCTCAACAATCCTCCAGCAGCAGTATCGCTAGCACTGACGGAATCATCCGGAAATACACTCTGTACCCTCGCGGTGTTCCACTCTGACAGAGCCAAACAGGACATAGTTTGACAGTCGAAATACAGTATAAAATAAGTAAACATCTCAGCGTACATGTTACATGAACTCCTATGGAAACTCAAAGTTGTCTGAAATAAACACCCTAGTGTTTTTGGTTCAAATGAACACTGCATATTAGGAATATTATGCAGCAGGTTTCGCTTTTTTTGTTCATCAAGGTTGATTGTTGCTGCCAGGGTTTACAAAACTCTGCCACATCTCACATTCTTTTTTTAGATTATACACCAGAGAAGGGTTTACAACTAATACCAGGACATAAATCTCAAAAAATGGGCTTTGAAGTATGAAGGTTTTCCAATGCCAGAGAGTCACAGCGACATTTATGTGATATTTATTGAAATGATATAATTGAGTTGAGATTATTCATCACAATTGAGATTATATATTTTGAGTTAAGATTGAAACTGCATATTAAATTGTGATGAAATATTTTCAGTCGCTACTGAGATGACGTCATTTAAATTGCGATCGCAACTGTTTATTTAAGTTGAATTGCTTATTTCATTTGTGATGACATACTTGAGGTGTAATTGAGATAACATATTCCAGTTAAGATTGAGAAATTGGGATTGGGATTAGTTGTTTATTTTATTTGTGATGACATGACTGTATTTGTGTTGCTGTTGAAATCACGTGTTTGAGTTGAAAGAACAAGTTGGAGTGGCGTTTATATGTGAGTTGAGATTGAGATTACATGGGGATTGAGTCGTCATGACATTTCTGAATTAATATCGCAATGACTTAAATAATCCAGATCAAATGTTCGAGTTGAGATTGAGATGAGCAGATTCAGTTGTCTCGCATCATTCATTCATCGAGACTGGTTATGATGGATCCTCATCTTATCTCAGAAACACCGTGCATGGGGCGAGAATACACCAATAATGGTGGACCATACTGTACACACATGTTTGAATGCTTAGTCACAAAAAAAACAGCTAAGCCTAGTCCGATTGCCCACTAGCATGTGTTTATACAGAGAAGAGGTGGGAGGGAAACAGAGAGCCCAGAGGAACCCCCAGACTGACGCGGGGAGACTATGTGAAACCCGACAGACAGAAACACAAGCTTAGGACTGAAACAGGGATTCTGAGAGGAGGCTACACCACCGAGAGGACGCTACATCACTGTTCCACCCACAAATGTCCTTTTTATTATTGCTGCACTGCCAAAGCATACAGTACACTAACAAACCTTAGTGTACAGTCTGAAACATCTCATGTCTGGAATTCTCTACAAAAGGCTTTAGGGTGGGGCTTAATTTAAAAAAAAAAAAAAAAAAAAGGCTTTATGAATTATTCTATTGTCAAAATGATGCATGTTGGTAAAATCCCTGAAGTGAGAACTAAATCTGTGAATAATTATTAGCAATTGTCACACGAGTGAATTTCCGATTCATAAAATTACATAAAAATGTGATGTTGCTTTCACGCACAATTACTTTTGACAGCAAATGAACAATAAACCCTTCACCTAGGGTCCACTCGAAGTAATGACTGACAGCACTATGTGGGCGAAACGCACTCTGAGATGTGACTCGCTCTCCTCTTTGGCAGATGTTGATTACAGGGCTGCGTTTCCACCACACATGCTTCAAATTTCCTTGTATTTCCTTCCATTTTTACCACAATATGAACGTGTCCCTGAGGCCTCCAAGTCTTGTCCTACAGATGGTCCATTTAATAGGCAGCAACACTTCCTTATAAAGGTACCTTCACACAAACAACTGTCAGATGTAACACATTCTTATTGGAAACAGCTGCTGGTCTCACGTGGTTCCTGATGATCATTGTCAGAATGTATTTTTTTAAAAGGGTATATACTTCACAAGGCCCCAGTGTGATGTTAAGTATTGTTCTTCTGGATAAATTTCGCTATGGATCAGTTTCTTATGTAAATGCAAGGATAATATTGCAGTGTGGTTGATTCAGTGCAACAGCATTTTTGGGGCATGGGACTAGTTCTGGTTGAAATTTCAATCAACTACATTTTAAGTTTCTTAAAGTCAACAAACTGTACGGATATTTCCATAAAAGCCTGAATAAAAACCAAACAATCTACCACCACCAGGAACTCTAAAACTTTATGTAGCCTGAGATCATGAAGCTCCCTGAAGAGCGACATAGCGCTGGGTCGGTACTGAGCAGCCTTGGCAGGCAGTGTGTTTTCTGAAACAGACGTAAAAGTGCTTTCCAGCTCCCTTCTCGCTGACTTAATGGTCCCTGATAAATCAGTCAAAAACCCAGCCTGCGTCATTAAACGTAGCATGAACCGGCTACGGTACAAAAACAAACACGCGGCCCAGGGCGGGAGGCATTAAAGACCCTTTAAACGGCCTTCAGGGGCGCCAGGGGGCAGAACAAATAGCTTAAACTCTCGCTCCTGCATGTACTCACTAACACAGACCTCCGCAGGAAGAAACACAAGATAGGTCAATTTTCACAACGTGGGCTCACTCCCCTTGGGTAAGATCTCCAATCTGGGGGCTCTGGAATAGCATCTATGGCCCTTCCTAATAGACTCATTACAGCTGTGAGATGGAAAGACACGTAGTCTCTCCTTTAGGGATTGATACTGGTCATTTGGAAATGGCACTTATACACAGTAATGGCTGGTCAGCGCTCCACGCTTGGCTTTAACGGGCCTTTTTGATTACACCTTAATTGGCTTCATCATCTGCCGTCTTCAAATTCCGCCGGAGAGATTGTAGTTGCGAAAAGAAAACAACGGAATTAAATTAGTCTAGCACTGGACGTAACGTAAAGCACCACATGTTGGCAGGCATTCATGAAAATGACTTCACTCGCATAAAAAAAAATCCTAAAATCTTATGCTAAATGTTGTGGAACAAGTTCAAGAAAACTGACCTCCACACATAGATTCATTCCTGAGATGGGCTGAGAAGTCTGTAATATTGATATATAAGTGGATGATGCAGGCTCTCAATTATCAGTAATCTCTCCGGATGGCTCTCGAATTGCTTTCATATGCTAATCTGTCAGCTAAATCATAAGGAAGACCAAGCCGACCTATTTGATGGATCACACCAACTTTTCCATCTCAGACCTTTTTTTTTTTTAATACAGTGACTACAGTATACATGAGTTCATACTTATTGCATCATAACTATAAATACTGTACGAGCAGGCTGGACAGAATGTCAGCCCGAGCCCTGCCTCCTGCCAAGCCCCACACGAGGAAATCTGACACTCAAAACGCTTTAAAATGAACGCTAATGCCACTCTTTGAATCGGTTTTGCCATTCGCTTTTGCCTTTTCTGTGACATAAGCCATCACTCACATGAACGCTGGCAAACCGCAGGCTATTAGAAAAGCCTTAAAGTCAGTCATCACGGGTATTTCTCAGGTTTGATTTACAAGTTATCTTGAACGTAAACAAGTTGGATGTTGGAATTACAGGACTGACAAATACCATTCAAAGGCACGCCACGCAGCATAAAGCAGCTCTGAAAGCAAAACTCAGTCGGCGTGCTGATGTTGGCACTGCATGAGTAGAGCAATGTGGGTCTGGACAGCATCAATCATAACCTGCTTTGAGTTTCCTTATCCTACCTCCCTTACACAAGCACACACATACACACACAGCTAAAATTTTTGAGTGTGTGTGTGTGTGTGTGTGTGTGTGTGTGTGTGTGTGTGTGTGTGTGTGTGTGTGTGTGTGTGTGTGTGTGTGTGCTGTGAGAGTACAGCAAATCAAATGAAGGGGAGGGGAATATAGCAGGCTTTTTGGCAGAGCACCGAGTAAAGAGGAGTGTCACTTTCCACACTTGACAGACGTCCACACCGGTGTATGCCTCACAGCCAAAGATTGTTAAATCGCACGTGAAAAATTTACTGGCAGCTCCAAATGCTTCCTGTACCATACACTTTGTACTTGATCCTCAATTCTATGAAACACATCCTTCATCTCTAAGGGTTTATTTTGAAAATGTCAGCCAGCTACAGGGTTTATTATAGCTAGTGTTAAACTACTGTAGTGACTGTAGCTACTGACTTCCAGATTCAGTGAAGCCTGACAGAACTGACCCACTGACAGGCTCGAATTTTTGGGAACATTCAAAGATTTGCTTATTCGTCTACTCAAATAGAGATTATAGACAGATTTAAACGTTATCCATAGTCCATCATTTAATTAACAAATGTTTATATAAATAGTAAACAGTTTTCTGTAGGAGTTTGAAGTCTCCGTTGCTTTGCATGTCTACCTAAGGAGGAAGAAAACAAAACATAAAAAATCGAACAACTTTCCTTCATGCTTTGTCGCTTTGGAGCAAGAAAAACAAAATACCTGAACAGTAAGAGGGACAAAAAGGTAATTTTATCACACCTCTTTATTAAATAAATACACACAAGACCGCTTACCCTGCGGTCAGTGGGTGTAAAATGATCCTCATTTAAAAGTTGTGGCTCTTTGGAGTGCGATGCTTGCCATCAATCAAAAGTGATTGGTCTAAATAGCATTAGAGAAGCAAGCTACGCCTCAGCCTTATGCGTTTCCTCCTTCATAGCCGAGCTTCTTGCTTCGCTTATAATTAACATTGTGTATATTGTGCCCCAAAGCTGTGCAATTAAAGCCGGAGATTGTGGGATACCATCAGCGTCCTAATAAATGCTTGGTCATAACGATAATGCAACACAATAATGGCTTTCCCAATAACACTAGCCTCATCAGTGCACAAATTAATCTCATCTGAGCCTCCGGAGGAGAGTTTACAGCGTACTGTATGCTGAAGATGCTGGTGATACAGTGTGTATGTTGTATTTAGGGAAAAGACAGCATGGGGTTGCCTTCATGTGAGACACTGTGACGAGTGGCTTAAAAGCTTTTACAGACAGAAGAGGGAGTGGCCATGACGAAGAACGAGTGTGTTTTGGAGTTCTCTGGTCTCTTGTGAACAAGTGAGTGTTTTTTTTTTTTTCTTTTCCAGACTCTCCTGCCATCCAGCAGTGATGGAGATAAATGAAGAGGCAATGCAATCCTCCATACATCCTCTAGCACTGCAGACATGGCAAAACAACACAAAGGTACACAGCAAGTCTCCGGAGATGAATACGTTATACTCAGTGGCCCACTATTACTACACATCACCGGTAAAACATGGTCAGACTTAGATTTTTTTTTCCTTAAGTGTGAATTCATTCAATAACAACATGCTCGAAACAGGATTTTACATGAGTCGTATTTTATTTCCACTCAACCACATTACCTAAACACGTCGTCCTTTATAAAATATTTACAATAATTCACATGACTTAAGTTCAACAGGATGTTGCGGTATTCGATATTCCTCAAGATTCTGGAAGAATACAATTTTACTAGCATCCGATTTCATTTAAAAAGTTTTATCAAATCAGCAAAACGCATACTGTAAAAATGATATTTTTTCCCAGATTATAATATAGAGAGTTACAAGGGTTAAGTGGTGTTCGGTAATGCTGTAAAGGCCTGACACTTTTCAGTAGTCTCTCCAGCATCACACATAGAGAACTGTAAAGTATTTCATGGTTCCTGACTCATAGCTGGTTAGTGAAGGCCTCTGGATGGGATCAATAAAGCTCTGGTTAAGAGGCGACTGAGACTGTCACGATGGCTGTCACGCACAGAGCCGTAGGTGTTGTGTTTATCAGTGTCACATCAGCACTTTCGTTCCAGCTCCTTATGATCTGCACAAAGAAACCAAAGAAACCAGCGTTGTTACTATATTTATGTTACACTAAAACACAGCTTAGGAAAAATACTTATACTCACTCAACAATGAACAGATGAGTGTTAATTAGAAATAAACTCTATGGTTAGGGTGAAAGCTGAGTTACTGTTTCCACCAACAGATTGTCTCAGGTGTTTCAATCATGGATAATCCTCTCATCATCTCTATGCACAGCTGAGGTAGTGTAGGAGAACAGATTCATCCAGCCACTTGCCTCAAAATGGCTGGGAGGCTCATTAATACCATCAAACATCAGATTCCACAATGCAACCGTACCCAGTACCTCGTACTCCACTGTCTGAGGCTCACAAACATATATATCTGTCGATCGTTTCATTTGACAGTACTTTCTTGAGTTTCAGAAAGGTAGAAAGGATTATTTTGTGCTAAATTTAACATTACAAAGAAAGAAAACGACAGAATTGTTACCATGCAACCAAGAAAGAAACTCAAAATCCTGAAGACTTTCCTGTGGTGGAAAACCTCCTGAAACTTGTCTCACAACCCTGACACTAATGGTCTCTATCAGCAAATAGACCTCTTTATTAAAGAACATTTTTGAAGTCATTATAAATAAGAAATGATTCTATTGGAACAAGTGATTTAATACAAAGCTGTGATTTGAACTGCAGTCCAGTCAAAGAAAATGAATCAAAAGCTTTTGCCCAAACAGATCTATGAATTTCTATGAATTTTCTATGTGGTATCATATATGTATTTTCTCTTAGCTCTAAATGGATGCTAGCAGCTGGCAGTTAGCATAATTGTATTTGCAACTGGTGAATTATTATTGGAATGACTATCGGAAACCTCGGCTACGGAAATGCGTCTATTTTAATATTGCTTTCATCACCTATTTGTGAGGTGATATTACTCTCGGCTCTGTCCTTTGCCAAACTGCTGCTGATGGTTTGTCTTTACAAGCTCTTTTTGTGATTACCACCCCTGTTTACAACGCAAGGTTTAATGCCCCTTGTCTCATAAAACGAGGCGAGCAGCTAAAGCACTGGCACATTTATTAACACATCCTCAATGACAACAGCCTCACCGTGTCACATTCACTTTCTGCCTTTAATTATTTTACATTATATCCATATAGGCCCTTGTAGTCTAATGCGGAGAGACTGAATGAACGACATTCTGCCTTTGAAACTGGTCTCTGCAGCTCATTATTGTTATTGCACACCGATAATTACCATATTATGCATTAAAAACAAGCTCTTCCGTAGGGGTGGATACACAAACAGCTTGATGAATGTCTTGTTTTATGTAAACATATTACAATTCCCATCAACCTGCAACTAAGATAATATGAGCAGGATATCGAGGGGCTTTTTTTGTGACAGTGTGGCCATAGGCACAACAATGTTTCTCAATTAAAAATTTGAGAGGTCATCAAATTCACGCTAGGTGAGCGGCAGAACAGCATGTCCTTACCGGATTGAAGTGTGCACAGAATGGAATTGCTTTCAATCTCCGCCTGACGGAAGAACTCGACCAAAAAAGACAATTGTCATCACTATTTTATCTTTCAAAATGCTGAGCCCTCAGCAATATCGGAGATCCAGAATTAATTTGATTCTCATCATTTCTAATCAGACTTTCACCCCCCTACACACACACACACACACACACACACACACACACACACTTCTCCACCTCCTCCAACCCACACCACCACCCCATCCTATAATTTCTGAGTGCTGAGTCCATCTCCGCATGTCGGTGAGTCTTTCATCCCAGGTGGAGGTTTAATTCAGAACGAGATGAGGAAAATTAAAAAAGCTCAGTGTCTCCCTGTCAATCAGGGTCTCGCCTCGCCCAAGAGCCTCGTGCTTAAGAGCTGACGGGAACGTGCTCGTTTGATCTATGGGTTTCAAAGCACTACGGAGTGAAGAGCGCCCATCAGAAATCATTACCTCTCTACAGGAGTCTCGCTCTTATTCTGACAACCAGCAATCATACGCAGGTTAATTCAACGTCCGTCCTGTTATCCTGTGTTTTCTTTTTTCTTCCTTTCACAATATCATTGCGAGAACTTTGAAACACGGAGAGAACTTTTCTCACGGGGAGCACAGCAGAGGATAGAGAGGATGGTGCAGTGGGGCTTTAGACCATCAAAATACAGTACAGTGCTGGATAGGAATGAAGCTGTTAACGTCAAAGCTGTTCATCATGAGTCATAACTACTTATAGTTATTAAATCACATCACTGGATAATAAAAGAGCCGATCGCATAAAGACGACTCATTGTTTCTTGTCCACATGGTAGAATCACTAGACAATATGTCCAGAATAGTTATAGCCAGAAATCATACTTTGTAAAGATTTTGTAAAAGACCTGGTGTCATTAAGGCTTAGTGGTTAGCATATTTGCCTCATACCTCCAGGGTTGGGGGTTCGACTCAGACCTCTGCCATATGTGTACAGAGTTTGCTTGTCCTCCACATGCTTCAGAGGCTTCATCTCTGCATCTCTAAATTTTTAAGTAGTGTGTATGAATGGGTGTGAGATTGTGCCTTTTGATAGGCTACACCCTGTCCAGGGTGTAAGTCCACCGTGTAAGTCCAATGAGAGAGAAGACAGGTTCTAGGTATGGATCAAGTGAATAAATGTTTATGTACCGAGTATGATTAGTGATCGACAGGCATCACCGTAACACTTAAACACGCTTACAGGATACAAGGTACAGTCATAAAAATACACAATACGACTTATAGTCACACAACTGGGGTCACACGCGTGACTGGGAACTGCAAGCATGTGAGTAATGTAGCGATCGGAGGAGAAACTAGACTTAAAGTCATGTTCAGACACAATCACTATACTGTACTGTAAACAAAACCACATGATACGGACACTTGTATTGCTGGGAAAAGAGAAATCAGATGATGTTATTTGTCAAATAATGAATACAAACACTTCAAATATTTCTGTATATTATATATAGTCATGCATGACTCTATTCATTCATGAATGTAGACCTAGACATGGAAAACCTTAGACTTTCCAGTAATAAGGTTGAACTTGGGGTTATTTTAATATTTTAAAGGTGCCAACAGTTTTGAATACAAGGGCATTTCTGAATTTATCAAGGCAGCCACAACCATGAGGCACGCCAATAATCTTAACCATGAAACAGATAATACAGTCAGGACTTATACAAACAAGAGTCTGTGCAATAGAATCAAAAACCACGCAAGCAAAACATCTGTGTAAGGATTTTTGAACAAACCAGAAATAGTTTTTCTGCCTCAAAATAAAGATGATAAGATATGAAAAATACATACATACATGTGAAAGATATTATTGTGCTAGATGAATAAATGAGTCCAAATTCAGCAAAGCTTCTCTCCCTGTTTTCCTTCATTGCAGCACTTTCCTCATTACTGCACTCCAAAAGGCAACATCTTCATCAAACTCTCCATTTCCACACCGATGCTTCAGAAAAAGCAAGAACGCAGTTCACGCATTTGCAATTAAAGGCCTCTGGTCACAAGACCGGGCCCTGTTTCTACTCAGGAGTGCTTAATTAGCTTAGTGTACCGTGCTCATGCTTTCTTCCCCGATAGTCGACTCGGCTGCTGTGTGAAGTGCAATGCAGTGCTTGATTGCTTTTGCACTGCCGGAGTGGCTGAGTGTTTGATGTCACTAATTGCCAGGCATGAAAAGCTTGGCGTCCTTCTTGCCTTGTAGGCGTATGATACACACACACCACAGCAGGGTATCTGTCTGAATTTTTAACACTGTCCCTGGAAAGATGTTTCACTTAAAACTTCGCATGGTGGTTTGGTCGAGTGTGTCTCAAGCTGTTTATGTACGTACTCAAATAGATGTTAAAGTGTTACCTTCAAACATATTGACTAATGAGACAGAATACAGAAGGTAGAAAGGCTTGAAGGAAGCTACCTTCCATTTCACTTTACACGCTGTTTGACGATAAAGAACCAATGGGAGTCACTAATGCTTTCACTTTAAATCTCTGAAAAATGCTACGAATCATGATCAATTCTTTTAAGCAATTAAAAACTAGTAAAAGGGACGTGGGTTAGCATGTTAGCTTCGCATCTATGGGTTTGGGGCTTCATCCTGTTGTTAGGCTTTTGGCTGCTCCCTGTTCAGGGTCACCACCGCGGATCAGATGATCTATATGTTTGAATTGGAACAGGTTTTACTCCAGATGCCTTTCCTGACACAACCTTCCCATTTTTATCCAAGCTTAGGACCAGCACCAAGTGTTATCTCTATAATGTCTGGGTTAGCTCCCTGCCTGGGAACCAAACCTGGGCCGCAGTGATGAGATCATGGCATCCTGCCACTGGACCACATTGTGTGTGTGTTTTCCTGTGCTTCAGGGGTTTCCTCTGGGAACTCTGGTTTCCTCTTCCAGTTTATAGATTTGCACGGTACACTGATTGACAACAATAAATAATCCATAAGTGTGTGTGTGTGTGTGTGTGTGAGAGGGAGATTGTGCCCTGTGATGGGTTGGTATTCTGTCCATGTTGACCCCCACATTGTGCCCCAAGTCCCCTGGGATAGACTCCCAGGCATTAACCCTGCTTAGAAAATGTATGGATGGAGAGATGGATGGAAGGATAGATGGAACTAATGATAGGTTAATATTACAAAAGACAATTAGTATTAATCAAGAGTTCAAAAGCTCAACATTCCCACGGTCTTTTCTTAGACTGATCCTTGGATTGAACAATAGCACATGAGTAGCTTCAGGAAATCATCAGCGTTTCACCATTCAGAGCTTTAAATGTCAAAGGCAGGACATTGTATTCAATACAAAACCTAACAGGCTGCCAAGTGTATCTTGAATCATGTCTTTTTGTTACCTGGGAAAAAAAAGCAGGCTGGACCATTCTGAACAAGCGGGATGGTAGAACATTCAGAAGGAGATATAACAGTTTGTGTAAAATTTCCCAGATTTCTAGTTTGTCCTAGTGTCACACTGCAAAAATGAATATTGGACAGAATACATAGTGGGACATACAGTAGGTAACATGATTTGTCTCACACTTGCCCTCTAGTGGATTTCACTTTTAATTAAGAAGACGTGCAGGTGAACAACGTACCGTGTGTCCGGGTGCAAAAGCGCAAAAACGCTAGAAATAAATGTTTGAATTTTGAAAATTATAAAGCTAAGACAGAAAATGTTCAATATCTCGAAAACACGATATTCCACATTCTGCCCTAATTTTTAAGTAGCATTTGATTCTGTGATGCTGATTGGGTTCATTTCCTAATACAAGAAGTATTTTCAGTCTCTTCCACTGAATATCAAACAGCATGCAAATGGATTTGATCTAACATGAATCCACAACGCAATCAGGTTTTATACTCAAACTCGTGGAGCCCTCGATGACCGGATAATAATAAAGTCTGAAGCTGTAAATATTTTCATTATTATTAATACAAAAATATATAAAAATGGAACAAAATGCCCCGACTGTGTTTGTAAATGCACATCAAGCAAGAACAGTTGTACTGGGTTTCAATCTAGCAGCTGTTTAAATTAAAAGTTTACTTTTGGAAATAGACATCAGAAGATTTATAGAAACAAAAATTGAGAAAATAGAACCAGTATAGATGTTTCTGCTAGAGCTGAGTGGGACACTGGATGTGTGGGAGGATACATACAGTGCACACACACACACACACACACACACACACACACACACACACACACACACACACACACACACACACAAATGGGCCCATAGGTCAGCTACAGGGACAGGCTGCAAGATATGTACCTGTATACACATTCTGCCTCTCTCTCTTGCTCTGTAAAAACGTGGCTGTACGATGATCGATGAAGCTCCCAGGCAGCGTGCAGGCAGATGGTCAGGGACAGTATAATATACAATTACTCTCCCTTATCACCTTGCCAGCCACAATAAAGCTTCCCAGCCCAACTATAGCTCACGCCACTGAAGGCAGAATTAGTTTTACTTTTGCAACAACACCACACTTATCATTGGGCTACGGTGAAGGGCCTGAGTGTTGGCAGGAGGGTGGCCCATTGTGAGAAGAGCTTGCAGCAGGCTAAAAAACCTTGTGCAAAGCACAGATGTGACTACTTTCCTGCAATTTGAGCACAGTTGAGCTGTACTTTAGCTAATGAGGTCGCGTCTGCGAAAATCACAATAAATGCACACGCTGCATAAGGACTCTGTGTCTGTGTTTTGCTCAGACATGAAAATCTTCAAAGTTTTAACAAAAAATGTCCAGGAACATTCAAAACTATTAAGGATGTTCCCAAGAGCCAGGTTTTCTCTCACAAAACAGCTGAGCAGACCGATAGAAAATATTGCGTACAACACATGGGAAGAAAAGAAAAAAAAAGATTTCTTTATCTTTGTAACAGAAAGCGAAAGAAATACGAACAAGCGTCTCGTCCGTGCGTGCGTGCGGTTGGGCCGTGAAGTTTTCTCCCTTCCTGTTCCCAGCATCAGCGTGCGAGAAGCAGTTCCATGACTTCATTAGGGTTGGCTTTGCAGCAGCAGAGCAGTTAAAGTTAACAGGTTCCCTCGACTCTGCACTCTTATAAACAGGTGCTCCCTCAGGCCTGCTTTAAATCGGAGAATGATAATGGGGCTGGAGACAGGGGGAGAGGCAACTGAAGCGAGGCTGTCCCAGAAGATTTAAGAAAGCCGTATTTAAAACAGTACAGTTCCTGAAGGACATACAAATGTTGGTTGAGGACAGAAAAATGATCCTGTACCATATCAGAGTAACATGATGGAGATGAATACAGGGAGGGAGAGGAACCTTTTTTATTGGCCGCTGTGGATTTTCTTGTTGTTTCCAGCACTCTGGTTCACATCCAGTGGCTCTAACAGCAAAGGGCTCCATCGCTGGAGGCTGAATAATTATGATAATCTTTTTAATTATGGCTATAACTGACATTTAGGGAAAAGAGAAACATTCGGAGCCTTTAAAATGTATGGAATTTTGTGTGTGTGTGTGTGTGTGTGTGTGTGTGTGTGTGTGTGTGTGTGTGTGTGTGTGTGTGTGTGTGTGTGTGTGTGTGTGTGTGTGAAGTTAAAAATATCCTGACAAGGAGCTTTCAGATATGTAAATACCAGAATTGTCATATTCAGAAAAATATTAAGAAGTATATTTGAATTTATTTCGGTGACTGTGAGAATCTTTAAATCTTTAAAAAGGAAAAGAAGAAAAGTCAGGAAAAAAATATCCAGTATATTAATTGGTCTAGCTGAGCTCTCCACTCCTGACTGGTCCTCAACCAAATAGCAAGGATTCGCTTCTGTCTCTTTTGAACATGACAGAAAAAGAAACAACAACAAAAAAGTACCGCTGAACCCCTTTGGATTTCACTCTCTTCTTCCTTCCGTTTGGATGGAAGTGCAGACACTAATTAGAGTTGTAAGAGTTTCTGAATTTCAGGAATCAGTGAAGTGAGAAACATTAGATGCGCAGAGGCCATTTGCATTTTGCTTGCTTTCACCACCATGTCACAACAAGTTCTGTCACTGTTAAACCACAAAAGAGTTCATAATAAACATTATTTCACATGATTTCAGAGAATTTTCAGAGAACATATATATATATATATATATATATATATATATATATATATGATGCCTATGTATTTATACTATATGGTTGCTGGTTTGAGCATTTCAAAAAATTGCCTCCTGTGATATTTTTTTACAAAACAGAATATTTACATGGAATGAATCAGGAAGAAAATAAACAGGGAATAAATAAAAACATTAAGTGAAGAAGAATTTGCAGCATGGGATGGGAAAGCCTTGTTGATGTGAGAGGTAGAACAACAGCAGAAGACTACGTCAGATTCCTCTTCTGTCAGCCATGAACACAAATCCCATGCATCTTAAAAACAGCCCAAAACTAAAATAAATAAAAAAAATTATCCGGTTTTTATCTGCTCGGGTATTCAATTAAATTTAATTCAAATTTATTTGTATGCACCTTTTAACAATAGTCTAAAAGCAGTTTTCCAGAGATACTGTATATAAATTCAGGATATACATTGTAACTGTATGCTTTTATTACTAACGGACAATCCGGACGTGATGATGGTGAGGAAAAACTCCTTGATGCTCCATGATGAGGAAACCTTAAGAGGAACCAGACTCAGAAACAATCCATCCATATCAGTGTGTAGTGATACACTTATATATAAATTGCGTGTGTTAACACGTTCATAAATTCTGCACTTATATAGTCATACTCTGAACAATCTATAGCCTCTGCATAAACGTTTCAAATGAGAGGACTTGGTTTGAAATCATAGACTTGTGTGTACACATTTCATAAAGATCCCGAGAAGAAAAGCATGCTAATTATCCACACGAAAGCCATGCATATTTAAATGTAAGTACCGATGGCCCTGCCAGACATGATGAGGATTAAGGGGGGGAGAGAGAATAGATAAAAGAAAGATGGAGAGATGAAGGTAAATGCAAAAATGCACATTAGCTGTAATTGTAGACAAAATTATACAAGAAGAAGAAGAGAAAAAAAAAATCAGACGAGGAGTCCTTTTTATCACCACGTTTTAATGGGCCCGCTTGAATTTCTATGAGCTCTGTTTTCTTAATTCCTGCTAATTATTGGCATGTTGTGCTGTTTTCGGTCACCATAAAAAGATGTCTGGTGTTTCACAAACTGCGTGCTATTTGCCAAATCAAAACAATATTATTTCAGCTCTGATGATTTAATTGCTGATAGGGTGCCTTAAATGAGATTAAAATGAATGCGGGCAGATTAACGAGAAGGCTGATCACGTGATCAGACTGTCTGTGTGCCCATGTTAAATCCAACACACACACACACACACACACACACACACACACACACACACACACACACACACACACACACACACACACACTGCGGCAGCCAACCAGCTGGGCCCCATACAGCCTTGGGCTAGCAAAATGTTAATTGGGCTTCTAATATGCTATTTTATTTGCCACAATCTGTAAATATCACTTACCGTCAAAAGAAAAACAAAAGCTCCAATGACAGAGGCATTTTGGCTTTGCTGATATGCTTAAGAACATTCCTGAGTTCTTTTCTCAGACAATGAGTGCACTGTAAGCCATTTGGCACTACATAATCACCTTAATGCTGATTTTTCTTTTTCTCTTCTTTCACATAGCAAAGGCAAAATGTTGCACAGTTAGCGTATACATTTTACAAACCTGCTGCTTAGCGATATAGCATAGAGCGTGAGATATTAATATCGCATCCCGCCTTTGTTTGTTATTCATCGACATGCCAGTGCAGGGCAGCGCGTCCGAGACGTGCGACACCGTGGTTAAGCACTTCGTGCGTCAGACAAATCTGTCCAAACGAAGCGAACCGGGTGCGAGTGATCTCCGCACTTGCCGCAGTGACAGGACCGAGTGGACCTTCCTCTAAACTTAAGCTCAATTGTAGTGGAGCAAAAATATTGCATGGCGTCTATCACATTGACAGTAATGCACCGAAATGGCCCATAAACAGCTACAACTCTCCATCTCTCTACGACAACCTATGGGGCTTATTGCTGTACATTAAGACTTAAAAATGCGTGACGAATTCCATTAATCCATCTCATTGCATAAAATTTCCATTTGATTTTTTTCCCTTCTTTTCCTCTGTGAAGAATTTTAGATGAGCATCAGAAACCCCTCATTATTTCATATTCAATCAATCAGTCAAGTGCGGAAGAGCGGCGGCCGCGGGCAGGGCGGTGTGGGGCTTCAGGCTGATTATGGAGATGGACGTTAGGTCATTAGAACAATGGCTGTCTGTGAGAGCGTGCACGTTCCTAAGGATGTCATTGCTTCATTATTATTGACATGCTGCATTACTTAGCTGGCCTAAGTGTCCCTGGATATGACAGACATAATGCACATAAACTATGCTTGAATGGACAACACAGAGATCAGACAAATATTGTGCTGGTGTAAAAATTAACATTGCATTTTGTTCGTGTGTGTGTGTGTGTGTGTGTGTGTGTGTGTGTGTGTGTGTGTGTGTGTGTGTGTGTGTGTGTGTGTGTGTGTGTGTACTCAGATGTGGCCTAAATGATCATAAAACAGAGAGCAGGATGATGATGATGATGTCTGTTCAAATCTTTTTTCCAGTCAGCCATTTGAAACTTGGACGTGAGACCTGGCAAATGCTCGGTTTGGCAAATATTGGAAATATCCATCAGGACCAAATGGAGAAGCGATGGAACGCAATAATGAATAAGTGTTGAGGAAAAAAAAAAAGAGTGACTCGTGTCAGCAGGGTGTGAAATACACCTTGCTGTGCGGCACTCCGCAGTCCAACTGTGTCTTTCTCAGCACCTTTAAATGCGATTGTCACAGAAGAGGAATCTCACGAAAAGAGGAGACAGACAGGAAGTGGCACACCGGTCAAAGTTTTTCAATTTCACTGCCAATTTCCTGCGTAATTACTGCTGCTTTTGATGGTCTTTTAACGGCAGACACCTTCCTCTGCCTCTCAGCGGTGAACCGCGAGATGATCTCGCACACTTTGTACACACACACACACGTTGTACACCGAACAAGTCTCCATGTTGCCATCAACCCTTGGGGGTACCTACCCCAGGTGGAGGTCAATGAGCTAGTGCTAATGTTGCAGAGAGAAGGAGGAAGAAACCAACATAGCCACTGGGGCTGACAACTTAGATGGACCACAACTGATAGTCCTGGATTTCTAAAAGACTTCCTCTCGCCACTCATTGGCTGAGAGAGGTCAGGTGACTTACCTGCACCCAGATGCTGGTTACTCTGCACGCCATGTGGCCAGAGGTCAAACAGGAAGCGTGGCTCTGCTGGGAGAGACAGGAAACAGATGAGAGGTCACAGATCATTAGAACATATCTATCAAGTCTTTCAGGGTTAGTAATTCCTGCAGTCAAATGTTGCCATGTAAATATGTCAAATGGGAATGAAATTACCAGCGCGCTTTATTGACTGTGATAAAATCTGAAAAGCGCCACTGAACATAATTACATACTTGTCAGAGCCATAAAAATTAGCTTTATTATCAACGGAATGGTTTTGTACAACTTCATTTCTGTTCCATGCCATCCAGATGGGGCCACTTTACGCACTTGAACAGTTTTTATGCAGATCCGGATTTTTTTTTTTTTTTTTCCTCTTTCTCTCCTCCGCTCATCTCTCTCTCTCCCTCTCTCTATCTTTCTCTCTCTCTCTACATCTGTCTGTGTGACGGAGGAAGGTAGAGAGGGAGAAAAAGATGGAGAGAGGGAAAGAGAAGAGCATGAGGCTGATGTTGAATGCTACATTAGCTCTGTCAGGGCTGGGGCGCTTTTTCACACGCTGGAACACCTGCAGTGTGAGGACACAACAGAAGGACTACAGAGCCATACGCAGGTGAATAAAACAGCGCAATAACTGCAGGCTGATGGCAGCTTTGCAGTAAAAAATACACACTTTTACTTATTATAGCCATAATTCACACAAACTGAGAGAGCACAGCATTTCGAAAAAGGAAGTGCGTATATCGAAGAGTTTGTGATTTTTGTCTGTTTGTGGGAAATCTTAAAGGTACGATGAAGAACCCTAGAGCCTTTATAACAACAGAGGAATCTTGTCAAGAGAAGGTTCAAATGAACGAAGATTTGAATCCAGAAACAAATCCATCCTATTATACAGTTAGTTATATAAAGATCCTTTAAGGGTTCGATCAGAGGCTTCGTGTTTGGAAACTCTAAGTGGTTCTATGTAGAGCCCTTTTTACGAGTTATATCGAAAGAACCCTTGAGGATTTTTACTTTATTATTGTCGCTTTATTATTGTACTTTTTACTTTATACTTTTGTTTGCCAATGAAAACAACCTTGAAATGATGAAATAAAAATAAAAAATTTAATAAAAAATATATATATTCTGGGGGCACAGTGGCTTAGTGTTTAGCACGTTTGCCTCACACCTCCAGGGTTGGGGGTTCGATTCCCGCCTCCACCTTGTGTGTGTGCAGTTTGCATGTTCTCCCCGTGCCTTGGGGGTTTCCTCCGGGTACTCCGGTTTCCTCACCCGGTCCAAAGGCATTCATGGAAAGTTGATTGGCATCTCTGGAAAATTGTCCGTAGTGTGTGAGTGTGTGAGTGAATGAGAGTGTGTGTGTGCCCTGCGATGGGTTGGCACTCCGTCCAGGGTGTATCCTGCCTCGATGCCCGATGACACCTGAGATAGGCACAGGCTCACCGTGACCCGAGGTAGTTCGGATAAGCGGTAGAAAATGAATGAATGAATATATATATATATATATATATTCTATCATGCTGCACTGTTTAGTTGGGCTACAATCATGAATCATGGATTTATCATATTGCATTTCTTTTTTTCATTGTATTATTGATTTCATGTGCATAAAGTGTTTAGAAAGTAAAGAAACCTAGCGATCTAAAGTATATCATTAGTTCTTTGGGTTCTATATAGAACCTTATAGCAGCTTTGCTTGCACAGCAGAAAGGAGGCGGAGCTACCAGACGCCGAGCCCGAAACGTTTCCAAGATGGCTGACAAAAATCACAATATCATACAGTTGTGCTTTATATTAGCCAACGTTGTGTGATTTCTTTTTCACCGTATTTAAATCTGTTGTGTTCTATACAGAACCCTGTAATAAAGCATTTCCATACTAAAGTGAGTAATAATGTAAGACCACTTTATCTAAAGACATTAACCATCCAAATTAGCACTGAGGAACACTTATTTTGCTGAGTGTATAATTACAATAGTATGAAGTATGTGGAATAAATAATAGCGCCTTATTTTCAGAAAAGTAAGTCTGTTGCTCATTTGCTTATGGGTAAGCCAGTTATTTTCTCGGCTTTGCCAGCTGCTGTTTTCTTGTCCAGGAATAAATGTGCAACAGCGGTGTGGCGTGAAAGAAAAACTATATACAGTACAGTACCACCTCCACTCAGGAACTAAATCAGTTTATATTACCTTCACTCATAAAGCCTAAGCGTTCTATTCCTGTAGAGAACTTTCTGATGTATCTTCTTATTGTTGTGTGTTATGTATGTTGATATGTCTACAGTATGCTGTGTAGATATATACATTGATGTGTGTGTGTGTGTGTGTGTGTGTGTGTGTGTGTGTGTGTGTGTGTGTGTGTGTGTGTGTGTGTGTGTGTGTGTGTGTGTGTGTGTGTGTGTGAGTCTTATTAACGAGAGTCTCATCAGGCCTGAGTGTGTGTAAGAAAGACCCAGCAATGTGATTGGATATCTCTGCACACCTATCAACACCTCTTGATAATCCACTTTTGGTCATAAAATTGCCAAAAATATCTTTTTCACAGCTTAACACTGCAGTGCCCACTTTATAAAGTTTATTTAATAGAATTGGAAGTTTTTTTAGACTTAGGTCTAATACATTCTCTATGCAAGCCAACGCACATGATGCAAGCAGCTCAACAAGGGGCTCTGCATGGTGTGTAAACTTTGTGTGTATCCAAAATCTGTAACGTGACTCATTCTTACTGATGGAGACGCTATTAAAAAAGTCACTCCAGGAACATCAATGTACTGTAGAAGAACGTGTTTCTATTAACAGCAGCATTTCTGATCTCTCTTAAACCTGACTTGAGTAGCACATGCATATTGGACCCCTGAATGTGTTTTTGTTTTTTTACAAGAACATTGTATATTGAATGTAAGCAAAAGATGCGAAACACACGTAGCAGAAAAGGCACATCCCTTCATCCCTGAGCAGTGTGTTACTCCTCTCCTACCCCACATCCCTTCATCCCTGAGCAGTGTGTTACTCCTCTCCTACCCCACATCCCTTCATCCCTGAGCAGTGTGTTACTCCTCTCCTACCCCACATCCCTTCATCCCTGAGCAGTGTGTTACTCCTCTCCTACCTTACATCCCTTCATCCCTGAGCAGTGTGTTACTCCTCTCCTACCTCACATCCTTTTATCCCTGAGCAGTGTGTTACTCCTCTCCTACCTCACATCCCTTCATCCCTGAGCAGTGTGTTACTCCTCTCCTACCCCACATCCCTTCATCCCTGAGCAGTGTGTTACTCCTCTCCTACCCCACATCCTATCCTCTCTGAGCAGTGTGTTACTCCTCTCTTACCTCACATCCTTTTATCCCTGAGCAGTGTGTTACTCCTCTCCTACCCCACATCCCTTCATCCCTGAGCAGTGTGTTACTCTCCCACAAACAGTTTTACCTGCATCACTTATTCATCTCTTAATTATCAGTTGTAACTTCTGTCCCCCTTCCTCGAACCCTATTATCATATCAATTTGCATGTCTGTCTCATTCCTGAGTTCCACTCATACTGCATTTACATCAAACCTATAATGCACCTCTCACAGCTTCTAAATTATTAAGGAAACAAGTCCAAGTAAGAGAAGCTGGGGACTTGGATTTAAAAGGGACACCTTATGCCTAATGGTGGCTTTGACGAGAGGCAGTGAGATGACGAGAGATCTTTACTACACACACTGAAGCCACTACATTCTCCTCATGTTAGGCTGAACATGGCAGTGTGTAGCCAAACAGCATTGTGGGTAATGTAGGAAACCGTCAAGCTAATGACTGACAGTTTGTTGTAATCACAGTATGACACAATATTCATGTTTTGAGGATTGTAATGTGTGTAGGAGAAAACATCCGAAGGTCCAAAGCAGTTTAGTCCAAACCAGAGCACAGCTTGTATGAGAAATTGGTAATATAAAAGCTGAGAAAAAAGTCATTTCCTTCTTCAGTCAGCATTTTCTATCCCTGATTACTTTACAGGTCTAAAGGCATGTGCTTGTGTTTAAAATCTACCAACTACCGAAAGACTAGCCTTTAAATCAAGTAAAAATTGAGCACAAATTTCTCAGTGTAAATATTGTTGTGTCTTTTAGAGTTAAGTCTCTAAACTCTGAATATGTCCCATATTAAATATAAATATTAATATGTAAGTTGCTCAAGCTGGCTGTACTTCCATGCCGGAGTGTTGAAGCTGCGTTTTCTCTCGTCTGTGCGAGCTCTGCTCTGTTTGCTGTGGTTTGTGAGGCCTGCAAACTGAATCTGCTGAGGACAAATGATTTTCCAGGCTGTACTCCCCCCCTGGGAAACTTTAAACCCAGTGCGCTTTTGCTTTATCCATTTCCTATCGGGATTTGTCAGTGCATTAAACTACTAAGATCACACTTCTTTAAGTTTAAGGAGGAGCCAAGGCTTTATACGTCGATAGGTGATCTCAGTGTACCTGTATTACATTCTGCCCAATAGTACACTGTGTGTGCTGACTATATGTATGAGCATACTGCACATTTCACTTGTTGATTTCATTATGTTTGTTATATATATGAGCATACTGCACATTTTCACATGTCAACTCATTATCTATATCTTTATCTGTATAACTGTTGCATCCAGACACTGTACCAGCTCCCAACGTCCTTTGTGGGACGAAGCATTTGGACGTGTCCACTGAGCCGAGGCCGACTCTAAGAATCCTGAGACATCTCCAGTTAGACTCTGTGATACTAAGGAGATCTGAAGTCCATGATCCTTACATCAATACAACATTTAACTGACTGTATATTACAATCACACCCCCAGTGTCACCCATATGAGGATGGGTTCCCCCTTGAGTCCGGTTCCTCTCAAGGTTTCTTCCTTTACCAATTTAAGGGAGTTTTTCCTTGCCACTGCTTCCTGAGTCACCTCAGACTTGCTCATAGGGGGATAAATACATACACATTGTGAACTATATATATCTAATAATAGTCTAGAATTTTTATTCTGTTAATTCTTTTACTTTTATTATTCGTTATTTCTTTTATTATTCCTTATGTTTACCTTCTGCTCTGTTTATGTTCTGTAAAGCTGCTTTGAGACAATGTCTATTGTAAACAGCGCTATACAAATAAACTTGAATTGAATTTAATTGAACTGTTCTGCAATTTCTGGAGTTTGCTCCTAAGAATTTCACTCACCTGTGGTGATGTGACAATAAAAGTGACTTGACTTGACTTGACATTCTGCATAGATAGCAGCAGTTTTGTCATGAGTATAACATTGTAAGAGTTCGGTGATTCTTTTGTTTGCTAGGACAAAACCATACAACAAAACATACAGATGTAGTGACGGCGAGACGCACGGACTTGATTAGTAGAAAATAACCAGCATTCAGTGTTGTACAGCGTCTGTTAAATGTATCTAAAGGAATTAATTAATTGATATTATTTTATGAGCGTTAAATGATGTTGATTTAATTTAAATTACGTTCAATTAATTAGGTTGAATTCATTAACTAATCAAATGAGTAATTCATATGAATCCCCAAGCAGTGAAGATTACTTACTAATTAATAATAAATATAATTACTAATACTTTTAGCTATTGGTTTATACTTTCGTTTTGAACTCAACATTCGAAAAGTTTAATAGTAATAATAATAGCAAGGAGAAGAAGAAGAAGAAGAACATACATTTATTAACATACAATGTTTTTTTAGGTTTTTCTTTTACCACAAATTCATTTTTATGGCAAAACAAATAGTTTATTATGTTTATTACCATAAAATAAATGGTTTATATGCATGTTTTTCCACAAAAGAAATTGTTAATTATGTTTTTTACAACATTTTTTTTTACCACCAAATACATTATTTATTATGGTTTTTACCACAAAATATATTGTTCATTATTTTGAAAAACTATTGAGTAAATATAATTTGTGCAGTTAATGAAACCTTTACAAAGATACAAAATATCACACAACATTTTAGCAGTACACTGAAATGAAGTGTGGATTTGTTTCAATGAATTATTCTGCTACTCACAATATTATTTTACTATATTATTATTATTATTATTATTATTATTATTATTATTATTATTATTATTATTATTATTATTATTATTATTATTATTATGTAAAAAGTGAAAAGTGTTCTATCCGTGACATTACACTCATCTTCCTGATGACAAGAATACGTCTTTGTGTGTGTGTGTGTGTGTGTGTGTGTGTGTGTGTGTGTGTGTGTGTGTGTGTGTGTGTGTGTGTGTGTGTGTGTGTGTGTGTGTGTGTGTGTGTGTGTGTGTGTGTGTCTTAACCACTCTACTTATTCAGCTGGCCATATGTGTTGATCATGTCAGTGCTAAACTCATTGTGGTGCTACAATCTACTATAAATGGCTTTGCCCCGGTTTGCATGCAGAAGCGACTCTTCTCCTTTTCCCTTTTCCATTAGAGTGAAGTCGCATCGTCTCCTCTCCCCACATTTTCGCCAAACAGCTACAAGCTCCAGCGTCTGAAAATCTATACACTATTGATCTACAGCCAGTCGCCACAATTATTCCTCTGAAGGAAACACTGACAATAAATTACACGTGCACAGGCTTTTCAGCTGCCGCTCGATAGAGCGACCATCTCTTTGTGAGCCAGGTGGGCTGTCACTGTACACCTCGAATGAACACACACACACACACACACACACACACACACACACACACACACACACACACACACACATTCCTCACATACTGTCCTCTGTTATGCTAGATTTCTCAGTGTACCTTTACCTGGATAGAAACATTTATTTCCCAAAGTTTGTTGGATGGATCCAGTGTATTTAAATTGTGAATTGGAAAATAAAAAGAAGCACATTTTTATCTGAGATTTTAGGCCAAAATTTTCTAGAACTTTCCAGAAAAATTTGTCAGCAAGTAGCGTTTAATCCTGATCTCAGGTTAAAGTCTTATTTGTGATCTGCATATCCGTGCAGGTTTTCTCCTGATTCTCCAGTTTTATCTAGGTGTGTGTGTGTGTGTGTGTGTGTGTGTGTGTGTGTGTGTGTGTGTGTGTGTGTGTGTGTGTGTGTGTGTGTGTGTGTGTGTGTGTGTGTGTGTGCACATTGCGTCCTGTGATCCGATTGATGGTGTGTGTCACAGGGTGTGTCCCCTAATCATACACAGTAATCTGGGACTGCCTCCCAATTCACCACCATCTTGTACCCCGATTCCCTGGAGACAGACTTCAGGCTCCCTGAAATATTTTGTTGACATAAAAGTGAGTCAAAATAATATCCATGCCTGCCTTTACCCACTTTGTTAAAGTCTTGCTCCCAGCTCTTTGGGCACTTAAAGTTTTATGGAGTTTTGTGAGGATCACTATATGCAAATAAAGTGTATCAGTTGCCTTGTACTGGTAATTAATGTTTCTGAAATGTTGTAAAGCTGGGCAGAAAAGTTTAGGGCAATTTGTCTTATGTAAACATTGACTTATGATAAGATTGAGAAAGGAGGCTCATTGAGAGGAATGTTTTTTATTTGCTCTCATAGCTTTTTCTCTTAATAATGTTTTCATTCTAACATTTCCCCTTCACCTGCACTGATGGATAATAATAATAATAATAATAATAATAATAATAATAATAATAATAATAATAATAATAATAATAATAATAATGTATTCACCACATGCATACACAAAAAAAGCCAATAATATTTAATATTCAGTTATATATACAGTTTATGGGTTAAATAATGTTCTTTTTTCCCCCAAAGACTGTAAACCACCTTTGGACCTAAATGTTGGTTTTGTCACATCTGTTTTTATTTTGTTCTAAATTCTTGCACTTCTTTCATTCCCGTCCTGAGAGAAACGGCAACAGCAGAACTCCAGCAGAACTCGTGAGAAATTTATTCACTCTGTTGTGCATGAAATAGCAACGCAACGACACACAGCTGGTCAAGAAACACCTGAGCAGCCAATTATTTATGCTTCCCTGAAATGGAGGGATTATATGAAAAAATATAATAATAATAAAAATCAAATAAATAAATAAATAAATAAATAAATAAATAAATAAATAAATAAATAAATAAATAAATAATGGCATGACAAGACTTAAGTCATGTCATTAATAAAACGCCCAAAGTGTTTTATCCATCTATATCACATCTAATATTCCAACAATTATATTGCATTAAAGACCGTTACATAGTTTTTTTTTCCATTTCTAGTTACAGTTTGTTTTGTGGAGCAGCCATGATCTGGTTATAATGGTGTCGTTCTTCTCTCTCTCTCTCTCTCTCTCTCTCTCTCTCTCTCTCTCTCTCTCTCTCTCTCTCTCTCTCTCTCTCTCTCTCTCGCTCTCTCGCTCTCTCTAAGTTAATAAGACAAACAAATGCAGCTATTACACACATTTTTATTCTGTTTGTGAATGTAGCGCATCCACCATGCAGGTTCCTGTGTATGCTGTTACTATAGAAACCCTAATGAGCTCATTAATATAAACCTATAGCTGGCATTACTGTCAGAGGTGCTGTTATACAGAACACAGAAGATTAATCAACATCTTCGGACCAATAGGAATCGAGGATTCGACAGCGTTGTGTAATAAAGATGCACATAGCCTTGAATTACGGCCAGTAGTGTGCACTTTAACCTCATAATCATAACATACAGTACAGCGTCCTTATCTACATGTTTGTCCAGTGTCCTGCAGACGAGCGCAATCAGTAAAAGCAGAAAGAAGAAAGAAGAAATGCTTTGGCAGGAGTGAAAGAGTGCAGCAGGGTCTCGGTTAGTGTCTGGTTTAAATCATCCTCAGTGCTTTAAGAGGAGCGCATGTCCTTGTGTTCTTTTCCTCCTCTTCCCTCCGTTGTGCTGACGCTAACAAAAAGCAGAAGCTCATCGAAAACCCGCCGCTTTAGCACCCCGAACTGCCTTTTCTGATATTTGTCATGTCTTTTCTAGCAATTCCCCCCTGCTGCAATCATATGCATCTTTAATTGCACCTCTCATTAGTTCTGTTTTCCTCCAGAAAGGAGATGGAGGACAATTAATTTTATCACTTAATTTTGTCACCGAATCGCCGGCTGCCTGTATTGATGCTCGCACCATGGCGGACCCACTCGTTTTTCACGAAAATTAATTGACAAAGTGAGAAAAATTTATCAGCATATCAGTACATTAAGAGACAAATTGAAGCGACGAGGAAATCAATTGCAGGAGCTGTGGACAGCCAGTTGTCCCCCCACCCGTGATGAGAGGAGCTGCGGGTGCTCAGCAGGGCTGACGGCTCGCTCCCGAACAACCATTTGTTCATTTCGGATGACCATAAATCACAATGAGTTACAAATGACCCTCCGAGTTCACAGCAGGCTCACATACACACGCAGGCAGAGATGCAAACATATGCACCATCAAACACACACACACACACACACACACACACACACACACACACACAAATTACTACCGCAATCTCCGCTGTATTATGAAATGCTGTCTGGATTTCTAACAATTTAACATTACACGTTTCACTATCTGATCAAACAAGGTTATATATCATCTCCGGAGGTTTTTAGTCACGTATGATAAAGAGGTAAAACGTACCGGAGGAACGGAGGCATCCATAACATGCAGACAAATAATAAGGAATAAAAAGCGGTGCTGAAAGAAAACTTAATAAACACAAGAAACAAATTCGAATAAGAACGATAGCAGGCGGTGACAAACCTGACCCCTCAACCTAAAAAGAGGAGAAAAGAAACTCGAAGTTGACGACGAAGGTGTCCTTTCATTCATCCTCTCATTCTCAGAAATGCTACCAAATATTTCCTAATATAACATTTTAAATGCATTGTCTTTATCCCTTTACACATTTCTGCTCCTTTAAATACTGACTGTAGAAGAAATTTCACATTTATTCAGCTATATAATGATCGTTGAAATAAAAATCATGCTGTATAATAATTTCAATACAAATTGGATATAAAACAAACTAAAAATCTGCATTTTATAGCAATTCTGCTTTCTGATTGGTCAGAAGATGTTTTTTTTTTTTTTTTATAACAGCAGCTCCGCCAATAATGCTGTTATAGTATTGCTTCTATAGCACAGGTGACTACACAGGGAATTGTTTGGTTGATGCTTTTTGGCAGTAAGAATTAACGGATAAAAAATATTCTCTTGTTAATGAACAAACTTGATATGGTGTATGTTTTACGATTAAAAGAATAAAGGAGTCTCCAGTGTCAGAACTGCACAAGTTTTTCACCATTGTTGTTTGCACAATGTTAAATGTAACTAAAAGCAGATAATAAAAACCAGGATGTCGTTTATTAATAAATAAAAATAAGTGTAATAAAATCTAAACTCTAAATCCGGATCTAAAATGACCTTTCATATTAAACACACACACACGAGAGTCAATCTCAGCGATGCACAAAGCGTTCCATCCGAATGATGGAACACTAAACAAATGAAAATAAAAAGCCTAATTATGGCGGCCCTGCCTGGTGCTGCATCACTGCTCAGATGCATTTAGAGAAGCATTTAGCATGGCAGCGCATTAGCTCCGATTCATACAGCTTGAACGCCGCAACTCCAGCCTCCTCCATCAGATCTACATTCCTCAGGCAGCGTGTTTAGGATTATCGATCATGTGTTCAGTTAAACACATTTGTGCGTACGTGTACGTGACCCCCCACGTTGCTTGCTTACATATGAAATCATTTGTCAGGTGGATTTTTCATTATTTTTAAAGTGTTGAATCTGATTAAGACCCTTGTGAGCAGTCGAGTGGACTGTTAAATCTACTTGAGGCAGGTGAAGGCACGCGATAGAAAGAGACATCAGCAGAAAGCTAGACGCTGAACTGGCCACTCTTGCAAGGTTAGACGAGTGTGTTAGTTTAAAGCAAAATAAAGCATTCATGTGAAGAAGAGAGCAAGAGAGAGAGTGAGGGAGAGAGAGAGAGAGAGGGTGGCCGATGGCAGGGGCTTCAGGACTGTCATGTCTGTATAAACAGGCATTGATTTTTCTGTCCGGCCCTGCCACCTTTGCCATTTATTCTCCGCTTTGTGGTCGCGCCCAGAGGGGCCGAGAAATTCTGTTACAGTCCACTCACCCCTGAGGCAAATGTGAGAATAGATTTCAGCAGCAAAAGAGGCTCTGTGTACCATATCTGGGGCAGAGGCCTTGTCACGAGCAGCCGCTAAATGAAAAGCTCCACGCTAAGATGCGGCTACTATGGATCTCACCTCCACGGACCTCTAGCAGACTGGACTTTAGGACCTAGACATGCCTGGATGGCTCATCAACATAAAGTCGGCTTCAGCAGCCAAGGTGACATGGCAGGACACAGGAGACAAGTGTATAAACTTCAAGGACGCTGAAAACTTCATACAGCATCACTTTTTGCCTGCTTTGCTAAATGAGACTCATGTCTCACTCTATAACAAGACTCATTTGTATGCAATCAATGTCTGTGATACTGTATTGGTCTTCGCCACACGCATTTTACAGTTAAACCAATGGGTTATATAACTGGATATTGGATCTTGTGGTGAGTTTTATGGACCACCAGGTGTCTACCACCAGACGGTCCAAGATTTATGGTGATTATTTTGCATTTTATTTTATTTTATTTATTTATTTATTTTCCCCCAATTTAACCTGTTGAATTTTTTATTCATTTTGTTCAACTCAGCTCAAATCACAGCTTTATATTAACATGCTCACTGTATTATGTTATCGATTCCAGGGTTTGATTTTCTGGCACTTGGATGGTGGACAAGCCTCATAATCTAAGTCTAAATAAGGGCAGGTTTTAAACACCTACTATTATTGAACAATTAAAAAATAATCAGTAGAAATCTTTGGAGATTAAGGTAATCTTTGTGGAAGGAGTCAACAGCGTCAGTTCACTGTTAATATCGGAAGTAAAGCGACACATTGTCTAGATTTTCTGCAGCAATCTCTCTCTACGGTTCTGTTTTATTATCTTTAAGAGACTGTTGTAGCTTAGTGATTAAGAGATTTGTCTGCTGATTAGAAGGTTGTGACTTTAAGTGAACCGATTAAGACCCTTAAAACCTTGTCTCAAGTGTTTCCTCAGCCAAATCATGTAAATGTAAGCAACTAAACTTTTTCATGAACATTAAATGTAACACTAAAGGGAAGCCGTGGCCTCATGGCTAGAGAGTTTGGCTCCTAACCCTAAAGTTGTGGGTTCGAGTCTCGGGCTGGCCACAATCGAGGTGCCCTTGAGTAAGGTACCGAACCCCCCAACTGCTCCCTGGGTGCCGCAGCATAAATGGCAGCCCACTGCTGCAGGTGTGTGTGTGTGTGTGTGTGTGTGTGTGTGTGTGTGTGTGTGTGTGTGTGTGTGTGTGTGTGTGTGTGTGTGTGTGTGTGTGTGTGTGTGTGTGTGTGTGTGTGTGTGTGTGTGCACTTTGGATGGGTTAAATGCAGAGAACGAATTCTGACTATGGGTCACCGTACTTAGCCGTATGTCACGTCACTTTCACTTTCAGGTACAATTATGTATAATAAATCAGATTGTCTTGTTGATTGAAATGAATATCTTCAAATCCAACTGCGAATAATTTCTAAACAAATGTTAAATATTAAAACCTTGATACAAAATCAAAGTGACATTTTAAATCTAATAGATTTAAGAATTGACAGAGTGATATGACTTAAATATTATATTAATAATCTGCCTAATATGCGTATAAGTTAGAAATATCAGTGAAATAAAACTGGACATTAAAAACTGCAGGAAATTAATGCAATATGACACAGGGGTGCAACAAGCTCTGCCCCCTAAAACACGCTATAGATTTTTTTTGATTAATTAAAGGCTCTATCTTACATTTTTAAAAATAATATAACTTGAAATGCTCTCTGATTGGAAAACCTTTTGTTATATACCTCCACACAGACCCATTAAGGCTTTACAAAATGTCCATGTCATTAGCATAATAATAATAATAATAATAATAATAATAATAATAATAATAATAATAATAAATTCACAACTATTTGTAGACTTTGACTCCCTATTTTATTTATTTTCCTTTTGTACTTGATATAAAGGTCACATGTCTGGCCTTTCCTCACAGAAATCAGTCATAGACTCAATGCACACATGGTTTCACGGCACAAGTAGATTATCATGATAGCCAATTTCAAGACAAAGCATTAAATCTACAGGGTGACGCTTAAATCTAGTCATCGCTCACATTCTCTTATTAATTAGGATCCTGAGAATCTCTGCTACAATAATAAGGCAAGATCGATATGCTGCCCTCTGGGTTTTCTTCCATAAATAGAAAGTACAGGCAAATTGGAACTCAGCCAAAGCTCGGATTGCGTCTGCATAAGCCGTAAACCTAAGGCTTGCGCGATAAAGTAATTTACTTGTTTAGCTTGATGTTGAAACCATAATTTCATTTATCTGGTGCTGTACATAAAATAACACATCTATCATCTAACTCTGAGCACTGAATCATCATGGTCTATAAAATAATAGCGATATTGTTGCTACTGATTGTTGCATTACCGTTTAAAATGGCTGTTTTATCAAATAAATGCCAAAATATGTGCTTGCTACAAATAGAGCGAAGGTTTTTATCACATTTTGTGTCACATTGCTGCTACAGCGTGAAGGGAGAAGTATAGAAATCCTTGTTTTGTTTTTCTTTTTACATCAGACAACTCAGTATAGTGTGTAAGTCTTCTTCTGTCAGAACTACACCATTACACCAGATTACATCAGATTCGATTTTACAAAGTAAAAAATAAAACAATGAAACATTTATCACGCCCATGGTATCTAAGAAGCGGTAATGTATTTATTTTAAATATCTAGTTTACAGTTTATTACAGTATGTTTGAATCAAACCCTGTTGAGATTAACTTCTTAATGTGATTCTTAGAGATCCCTTCAGATCCTGCATCCATTAGAATGAACATGATTTTTGGTTTAAATGATATAAGTCTATGCTTTTATAATATGTGTAATGCCTGGTTAGTGATTGGTCACTGATTGATCAATCATTCCCAATGAAGACATGATCCCATTAGGCAGTCATGGCTCACCAACCACACAGAAGGAGCAAGAAACACATTGTTATCTGTTATGCGTTCAGTTATTTTCATTTTAGCCTCGTTCGCTATCCAGTGTTTATTACGTTTCAATTAAACCCTGATGGTTTTTGCGACTTAGTGAAGAAATGTAACCCTGAATCAAACTGCATGTGAGATGATAAACTGAGCCAAAGGAAAGAGATATAGTTATGTGATACATGTCAGGATAAATGGCTTGACAAACAAATAAACAAACAAACAATCAATCAATCACCCAATCAAGGCTGGTTATGCTACACAAAATATTTATAACTAGCTAAATATTTAATTACCTTGTTATATATTTAGCCCAATGCTGATGTTGTTGATGCTTGGGTGATTTCAGTGATCTCTGTGACTTTTACAAAGATTTAGCAAAAGTCTTTTTCCTCAGTTTTAGGAATATACTTTTAATTCAACACACCCTTCAGTCTATTTTTAACAAAAATAAATACCAAACAAACAATTTTGGACTCTCAAAAACAGACTAATATATACAAAAACACCCTAAGATTATCAAGGTGCATCAAGCACTGTCAGAGAAAGAACAGACACTGGGTAAAAGAACAATGAGAGAGAGAGAGAGAGAGAGAGAGAGAGAGAGAGAGAGAGAGAGAGAGAGAGAGAGAGAGAGAGAGAGAGAGAGGGAAGGGGGACAGAGGACAGACGTATAGTGTCAGTGTCTGTCAGATGTGAATGGTGCGATTCAGTGGCACAGCTGGCATTTGAGGCTGCCTGCGGGGCCTGCACATCATCTTACTGAGAGACGGAGAGCAAGCGAGAGAGAGAGAGAGAGAGAGAGAGAGAGAGAGAGAGAGAGAGAGAGAGAGAGAGAGAGAGAGAGAGAGAGAGAGAGAGAGAGAGAGAAAAGACAGCTGTGTCATTCCACCTCTGACAGTCAGACTCTGACTACAGCTCCAAATGGACAGACTGAGAGGTTAAAACAGCATAATAACCACAATCAGTAGTGCACCACAAGTTTCTGCCATTCCTCATCCCTCAACCTGAAAGCCAGGAGACAAGGTTCTAGGAGAAATGTTGTAAAGGGAGCAGGTACTCATCGCAAGAGAAAAGTCTGGTTACATGAAATTGATACAGTGACAGTAAGAGCTAGGAGGTTCTACTGACTTCTAAAAAGTTCATAATAGTTAGCTTTATAGGAACTTTACTAGGAAGTGCATTATTATTACTATTCATAGTACTTATGAGGGAACAAATACATTCTTGAATGCTTACTTTGATAATACCTGGAACTGCTGCTGTAATCAGAAAGACTGTTGTTCACAATCTGTTGTAAACACTTCTGCACTCTTCATCTATTCTTAACCTGTCTATACTGACATGGATTATAATCCCGCTTTCATTCGGAGTCGGGATCAGTTCCTCTGAAGGTTTCTCTCTCATGTTGTCTCAGTAAGTGAAGAACTATGCCCACCTGAAAATAATTGAAATTTAGGGCATATAAGCCTTTATTATCACTACATCAAATTCTTTTCTTCACATTTCCCAACTGAAGACATTAGGGTCCAAGAGCAGGGGCAGCTATAACACAGCGTCCCTGGAACAATGAGGGTTAAGGACCTTGCTCGACTGCCCAACAGTGACAGCTTGGCAGTGCTGGGGATCGAACACCAACCTTCCGATCGATCAACAACCCAGAGCCTTAACTACTTTAGCCACCACTGCCACCTGTTTACCAACCGTATACCAATAAACAAGAAAGCTCCTAACAAAGTTCCTAAAGGTTGCTGATGGTTAGTATCTACAGCTTAGCTATACCCATGCTATAGACACTGGCCATCTCTTCTCAGTGTTTCTCTCCTTGACAGTATTTTGCATTGTTTAGTCAGAACAACATTGTCTTCTCAGCCACACGGCATATCGATGAAAGCCAAATAATCCATACTGTATAGGGAACCTCAAATAGGTCAAATAACCCAGAATGTGTACCATTGTTTAGCTTCTCAGACCAGTCATGCAGTGTAATGCTCCTGCCATATGACCAATACACTCCATAAGTGTACTGGCAAAAAAATATGAAAGACAGTAAAGATAGACTTTAAAGCACTCTGTAGAGCTGCAGGCCGCAGGTGGAAACTCTCAGGATCTCAGTGCTTGCTGGAATAAGTCAGTTAACACTGCAGTCATGAGCTCCCTGACTGTGCAAGACTGTCGAAACGTACTTATTAGCTAAACTGGGTACAGTGTGGGAGATGTAGTGACATTCAGCTCAGTGGGGAAAATACTTAAGACTAAGCGGAGACTTTTAGATACCCAGCAGAAGGTCACAGAGTCTTCAGGAGAAAGACTATAAAATATACTCTATTTTTATTATATTAAGCAATGATTTGTGCTTTCAATGTATGGAAATAGACCAAAACAGAGTAAAGAAAACTATAAAAACTAAACAATTGCTATAATAAAGCTAAGAACAAATACTTTCAATGTATCTAAACAGACCTAAACTATAAACTACACAAAACTCTAAAAAAACTGAACAATTATTATAATAAAGCTATATAAAATGTACATTTTATTTTCGATGTAAGGAAATAAACCTAAACTATAAAAACTGAACAATTATAGTAAGCTGAAAGTATAAACCTATTAATGAAATATAGGCATAATATACAGTAAGCATCCTGCGGGACCAGACACACAGCTTTAGGTTGGACGGTCCAACTTTACTTCCTGTCCTCCAAGCTTTTTTGTAAAGTATTCAGTAAAAAGTTGCACTTTACCATCCAAACGGTTTAATTATTCACAGTTGCCTGGCTGAATGGATAGACCTGGCATTCCAAGCCTTTTCATGACATTTCCACATCATACTCATTAGTCTGAATTCATTCTGGCTTTGTCAGTTTTGTCCAAGTTCAACTTATACTTCTTATTTCTTATTACAGATCAAAACAGTTTTATTAAACGGGCTTATACTGTACATGATTTATCTGCTGGCTTTGTCCACATTATGGAATTCAGTGAAGCGACTCGCTATAGAAATATATATATATATATATATATATATATATATATATATATATATATATATATATATATATGTTTGTCTCTTATAATGCAACACATTTCTGAGTAAAGTAGGAGATTTAAGTGGAAAATATTGTATGATGTGAGGCTAAAGTTTGGTTTTATTGCCTTAAAGAATTTTGCTTAAAGGTATTTGGGGCGAGGTGATGACATTAAGGTGGCAGCATCTTAATCAGAGACATTGCTGGAAGACTGAAATTCAACTCCTTCCTCCGTTCCTTCTTTCATTTTTTCCTTTATTCTCTTTCTCACTTCCTCCATTTGTTCATTCTTCCTTTACGCCTATCTCACTTCTTCCATTCTTTCCTCATTCCTTCCTTTATTCTTGCCTTCATTCCTTACTTAATTTGTTTATTCCTTTGTTCATTCCTTACTCACTTCCTCCATTGGTTCATTCCTTCCTCCATTTTTTTCCTCATTCTTTCCTTTGTTCTTGCCTTCATTCCTTCCTTTATATCTTTCTCCGTTCCTCCATTCTTTCCATCATTCCTTCCTACTTCCATCCATTTATTTCTTCCTTCATTCCTTCCTACCTCCCTTCTTTTGTTCCTTCGTCCCTTCCATGATCCCTTTCTCGCTTCCTTCATTCGTTCTGTCGTTCATTCATTCCCTCCTCTATTCCTTTGTTCCTCCCTTTCTTCTTTCGTTCTTTAACTCCTTCCTTCAATCCTTTCTTCATTCTTTTCTTCATTCCTTCCTCCCTTCCTTTATTCCTTCCTTCTTTCATTCATTTTTTAAATAATTGCCAGTCCATTGCAGGACACATTGCACACACTCATTCACACGTAGAGGTGATGTCATGTAGTCAGTCCACCTTCTGCTACATGTTTTTGGGAGTGAGCGTGAGGAGGAAGCTGGAGAAGATGCAGAAATGTGAAGCTTCACACAGACAGTAAGGTGTACACCAGCACTTGAGGGAATGACTGGTGTGAATCATGGAAATAAGCATGACTACAGCTGAGGGATTCTGGGAATTGTAGTTTCAGGAGGAGGTAGTGTCTTCAAATTGAAGAGAACAGAAAATAAGAATTCCTGTGAAGTTTACTGTATGAACAGAGACAGGAATAAACAATTTACAAAGGTCAAGTTTAACGTCGGTTTGTTTATAAGACGGCGTTTGTGTGGTTGCAGGTGCTAAGTTTCTGATTAGAATGTTTAACATTTTAAATGAATGTTAAATATTTAAAATGTCTTGAACTTTTTTCACACTTCTTTTTATCTGCTGTGCCCCTCTGCTTGAGTTTGTAAAATCTCCCTGTTTTGGAGCTCATATTTGCCAACTAGTGCAACTCCAGTGAAGTGAAGTATTCCCTGCTAGCTTTATTTTCTTAAAACATTTACACTTCTCTGCCTCCAACTGCAGGGGAGGAAACAAACCGAAGCACAACATAACAACCCCGAATACGTAAGAAACTGTGTGTTTGGGTGCACATCATGCACGATGCGATTGTTTGCTGAGAGGAGAGCATGCAAGTTTAATGGCACTCCAGATGATTTTCTCAAACGCCTACAGTTATTAGGAAAAGCTTTCCCTGTTTCCTGGGATCGATGCGTTGGGCACTGAGTCGAGGCTTTTAATGGAGATTTGTGAGATCAGATGGCAGCCTTTGATTCACAAACACATAGACTCAGACAGGCATGTTCGCACCCTGCGTCTCCTGACAAAGAAGAAAACAGTAAAGAGGAAAAAAAAAAGACAGAGAACATTGTTCTTTTTCAAACATCCCACTTGTATGATAAAGCCTGTTTGTGTTCTCGTTTTCATGTTGCTTGTCAGCACTTCAGCTCATAAGCAGCGCACATCAAGCAAATTAACAGTTGTGTCAAGGATTAATTACAAGATGTAAAAATGTAGCAATTGAGAGAAACACAAGAAAACATGCTTTTTTAATGTAGTGTTTCTTCAATCTTTCCCCGGTTAGTGGGTACTAACATATTACTGCTGTCACGTCATCCAAACAAACACATCAGTCAGGAGCAGGGAGGGAATATCAGCTCTTACTGATCTCCATTACCTGTGTGATTTATTATTTATTATTACCTTCAAACAGAGATGGTGTAGTCCATGTAGACTTTTCTGGTGATCCTCAAATCAGTAGCAGCCCCAGCAATGTTTTAATGTCTATAATATGATGGAGCCGGGAAACTGCTGATGATGTAATTTAGGTTTGTTAAATCAGGGAAAATCAGTGTAGCTTGCTGCAGACTGATGTAATGGGGAAAAGTCATCTGACCTCATACACACGCACAAAACAGTTTATTTATTTATTTGTTTGTTTATTTATTTATGTGTTTATTTTTGTTTTGTTTGTTTTGCAGTTTTTAGATTACTATTTATTTATTTATTTATTTATTATCTGAAGCATTTATTTATGTCGTGCTGTTTTTTTCTTCAAATTAATTTTTCAATGCTCTAATAACATTTTTAGAGATGTTTTATTTTGTGCTTTTTTTCTCTTTGTTTTATCTTTTGAATTTGATTTATTATTGATTATTTCTTTTGAAGAAATTCTGTTTCTGTCATGAACGCTGGATAAAAGGGACCCAAACGCAGGATGGCAAAAATAACAGGATTTAATAACGAAAAACATGAAACATAACACAGACAAGACCGGACAAAGACAACGGTTGATTCCGCCCTGCACAAGGCAACACGGCACAGTTAAATACAAAAGACAATGAGACACGATTAGGAACAGGTGTGGAGACAGGGAGGGGCAGACGAAGGCGGGGCAGACATATGACGAGGAACGTAAACAAAGGCACATGGCCAAAAGTCCGGGCTGAGTCCTGACAGTTTCCTTCTGGTAATTTATTTTGATGCTGTTTTGGTGCATATGTGTTCTGTATATTCAAGATGGTGAGATTGCTGCATTTTATAAGGTAAATTTAATGTCATGAGCATAGCTAAGGGGAGAAGGGAATAATAATAATAA
Organism: Tachysurus fulvidraco; assembly: GCF_022655615.1. Classification (NCBI taxonomy): domain Eukaryota; kingdom Metazoa; phylum Chordata; class Actinopteri; order Siluriformes; family Bagridae; genus Tachysurus; species Tachysurus fulvidraco. The sequence goes on along the minus strand of NC_062541.1, from coordinate 6,855,122 downwards.
TAATAATAATAATAATAATAATAATAATAATAATAATAATAATAATAATAATAAAATGATCTTGTTCAATAAAATGTGTATGGACCATCGTTACATTACAGTCTGAAAGGTAATTCATTTGTGATGGCATATTTTCTTTTTTATTGAGACTCTCTATATCTATACACTAACTATCCAGGACCTGTAAGCATTAAGAGCACTTCCTCTTTCTTATTTTCTGATCTTTATCAGCGGTTAACATAACATCATATCCAAAGCTACAGTAGTGCTTTGCAACATGCTCAGAATTTATAGACATAATAAGATAAATAGACAACATTCTAAAATTTCCTAAGCCTGGAAAAGGAAGCTTGTTTACCCGAAGACATGGAACTATTAATTTCCTGTCTAGTGCCATCAAAGCAGACATCCAGGAGAAGTCACCTTATCCTGTCTTTCACGTGTGGCCTGCAACCACAGCCCACACCTCTGTTACCACAGCAGTCAGGACGGCCAATCAATTCAGCAGCCGAGCCGCCGAGCCCGAATTAACCAAATGAAGATAAACAGATGGCTGGGGTTGAGGTCAGACAGATATCAGTGACGTCTGACAATCGGTTCCAGCTGATAGATTCGGCCAGGGCAGCAGACGGGGTAAGAGTTGAGACAGGAGTCACGTCGATGCTAATGACATTACAAACTGTTTAGTAAAATATTGTCAAGGAGCTAACATTTGGAGACGTAGGCCAAGGCTATTATTCCCACCATAAGTAGATTTGAAGCCATAGCATGTGATTTATATTTTCAAGTGCAATCACTGAAGTGAAGCATTACACACAAAACATCACCTGGAGCCGCATGTGAAGTTAGGTTTCAGGGAGGATTTGAGTGGGGACATGATGCTGCTACCTCATACATGCTGAGGCTGTGCTTCGCAAAGTGGGGTTTGTTCTTAGTTTTCATAAGACTTTGTTTTTTATAATTAATAGAATGCAGAATTACAAGACTGAGAGGAAAGAGTGTTGAAAATATAATACCTGAAAGTGGTTAGAAAGTATGAAGAAGTTCTTTTAGGATAAAAATGAAGAAAAAATCTATTTGAAATAAAGAGCTCTGACAAAATTTATTTTCTATTCTAGAAATAAGCCACACGGCATATTGAGAAAGTGAGAGAGAGAGAGAGAGAGAGAGAGAGAGAGAGAGAGAGAGAGAGAGAGAGAGAGAGAGAGAGAGAGAGAGAGAGAGAGAGAGAGAGAGATCGGACAAGAACTAATGTACAAGAACTAACATACTTCAACTTTTTCCTTTTCCTTCCCTAACCCAACTCAACAGCATCCACCATCTTCTCTCTCTCTCTCTCTCTCTCTCTCTCTCTCTCTCTCTCTCTCTCTCTCTCTCTCTCTCTCTCTCTCACTTTTCATATTACTGGTCATATAATTCAATGATCACCTCAGCTCACCTGCTGGTCATAAATCAAGCCATGGTGTAACATGAAAAATGATATTAATATATAAAACTTTTTCTAGAGACCAAAACACTCAGCTGATAAATGACATGGTTCTCCTCTGACAAAAAGCTGCTTCTTTCTTTTCTTCTTCTCTTTTAAAAAGTAAAAATATGCAGAATTTATTATTCTGAGTTAAATCTGGCAACCCTGCAGAGACATGATAAATGTGATAAATATGTGTGTGTGTGTGTGTGTGTGTGTGTGTGTGTGTGTGTGTGTGTGTGTGTGTGTGTGTGTGTGTGTGTGTGTGTGTGTGTGTGTGTGTGTGTGTGTGTTTAGTTGGGTGGTGGTGAGGGTGGATTTTGTGTTTTGGGCATGTCTGTTTGAAATCACCCAAGTTTTTAAAAATTTGTTTATTATCAGCGTTAGATTATGGAAAGCATCCACTAAACAAGTCCTTATGTATTAGCTTGTTACTATGGAAACAATACTGTATTATGATGAGTGGATTAATACAAATAACATTTTTCCTGCAACAGGAACTACGAGAGCTGTAAAAAAAATGTTTTAATGAAGACAGACAGTGGGAGCTCTGAGGTGTTGGACAAGGGGAAAGGGAGGAAAGGGGGGAAGGGGTGAAGGTGGCAGGCTAGTATAAATTGTATAAATCAACTGACAACTGTCATTCATTCTAGATTCATAGTGACTTGGAAAAATGTCTTTTATGGTGTAGTTTGGTGATAATTCCACAAAAATCTGGTGCTCAATGAAGTTTGAGAGGTCTGTAGGTGTGGATCATGGTAGCAGCATCAGAGAGAGAGAGAGAGAGAGAGAGAGAGAGAGAGAGAGAGAGAGAGAGAGAGAGAGAGAGAGAGAGAGAATGGTAAATGCTTCTACTTCATGCTTTGTAGATACTAATTGCGCCCTGCAACACAAGTGCAGTAAATAATGAAATTTTAATTTCTGCTCTATCTCTCTCTCCCGGCTGCACTCCACTCATGTGTAGAATCATGTTTCAAAGAGATTTATTGTAGGCCAAACAGCAAGAGCAAGAGGGGGAGGCCCACAAAGTGTTGTGTATAAGTGTGTGAGAGTGTGCATGTATGTCTGTGTGTTTTTGTGTATGAGTGCCTTTGCATGGTGTGAGAAATTAGATTAGCGTTTAAATGTATGTGACCCTCTACAACCTCTGCGGATGTGTGTGTGTGTGTGTGTGTGTGTGTGTGTGTGTGTGTGTGTGTGTGTGTGTGTGTTTGTGTGTATGCATGCGGGTTGTGTAGCAGGTTTGTGTATGTGTGGTGGGCGTTTTATAAAAGGCGAAGGATAAAATCCATGAGCTTTAATTTGAGAGGATGGCGGCCCATTCGGATGATGTATAGTGACAAAGCTGTGCATGCTAAGGCTGAGTGGACTGCAGCTATTTACATTAATTACTGCAGGTCTGCTATACAGAGGACTAGGACAGTGTGTGTATATGTGTGTGTACTGTATGTGTGTGTGTGTGTGTGTGTGTGTGTGTGTGTGTGTGTGTGTGTGTGTGTGTGTGTGTGTGTGTGTGTGTGTGTGCGTGCGTGAGAGAGAGAGAGAGAGAGAGAGAGAGAGAGAGAGAGAGAGAGAGAGAGAGAGAGAGAGAGAAGCTTATACACTGTGAAGTCCATTTCTGGGTTGAAGTTGAGGCACAAATGAAGCAACAGACAAACAGCAACAACAAAACAGAGGAGGAGAAGAACAGCAAAACAATGATACAAGAACAATAGCAATGACCCCAATGGAAAAATACTAAAGAAAAAATAATAAAACAGAAAAGTAAGAAGACAAAAAGATGATAAACAATGACAATTTAAGAAAAGAAGGAAGCCAAGGAGATGAAAAAAAGTGGCAACAAAAGCTTTAATGTAATCGGAATGAGAAATAAGGGACATTACTAATGATGATGATGATGATGATGATGATGATGATGATGATGATGATGATGATACAGACGATTGAACATGACTGCATAATTCTCACATTAAAAATATTCTCATTAATATCAGCGTAATTACTAAAGACAATGTTATTAAGGCAGCTGACGAATCCTGCTGGGTTGTGGGTTGAGGAGCAAACGATATTCCTGACACAGTGATTTTAAAAGTATTTAGTTTCTTCATAGTGTGACATAATACCACCACTATATCTTAATGCTAAATAAATAAGATGTAACACATTAACACAGAAAAAAATTAAAAAGAATGGAAATGAGATGACTTTTTTCCTCAGAATCCTACTTCATGACTTCTTTTACCTCAGAATCCTACCTCAGGACTTCTTTTACATCAGAGTCCTACCTCAGAATTTATTTTACCACAGAGTCCTACCTCAGAATTTATTTTACCACAGAGTCCTACCTCAGGACTTCTTTTACCTCAGAATTGCTTCAACATGCAAGAATTAGACTTTGTAGCTGACATTCTTTCTTTTCAGCAGCTTCTGTAAGCTGGACTTGTTTTATTAGGGATTTGACAGATTCACCTGATCAGCTAAAAGTCCTTTTGAATTAGGAGTTGTCAGGGCATGTTTTACATCTTTTCAGCTGTAACTAAGTATTGTTACGTTATTACACCGGATTGTGTTTTAAATAATAAAGCAGCTGCCTTGTGGCAAATACACCCCTTTTACCCAGCCTGCTCCGCCTTTGTGTCCCTGCACCGTTTACAACGAGGACCCATTCATCTCCATCCCGTGGCCAACCAAATAAAATAAATCACAAATTTCCCCAAATATAACAATATTTGTATTGGGGGGAGTAATTAATGAGGCCAGCTGTAGTAATTAAAATCCATCTGAGCTCCATTCATCTTGGTCAGGACGACTGATCGTTTTTCAAACTCCGTGCCACGCCTTCCGCGAGCCATGTTGTCCTTGGACTCATTTTTCAGGTGATTTGGAAACTATTGTTGGTTTTATTGGGGTAGTGAATAACTGGCCAAGTGCAATTAATAACCAGCAGGCTAACAAGGGACATTGTGAATTAATAGTTGTTTTCTTCCATGCAAATCCCTGAATCAAACACAAACACACATGAAACATACAGTACAATAGCACACATATTTTTTGCAAGACCACTAATTAGTATTAAACGATTCAGACTGTGCAAGCAGCCTAAGTTGTTAACTGGCGTACACAAACGTGAACAGCTGAAAGATTTAGCTGTGTGACCTGCCAGGCCAGAAATGACAGGCTAACTAATGTGTCTAGGTAATGTGTGGTTATAATTCAGATCAGCAATGCATCACAGTGTAGGCTGTAAAACCACATTCAGGAAAGACTACATAATCTCCATCCAGTGCTTAAGGAAATGTAAGGACCGGGCATGAAGGAAAAGGAAAAATAGTACACAAAGAAAGCAAACGTTACACATAAACATAGTAATTTTTGCATTACTACACCAAATCAGTTTATCCAACATGTATGAATCCAGTCTACATGAATTCAGAATTAATGATGCATTACAAACTCGTTTATAACTCAGCATACATAAGGAAGCAGTAAAGCACTTCAGGATGTCGTGATTTAGTAAATAGTCAATTCAATTTATTTGTATAATGCTTTTAACAAGATATATTGCCTCCATGAAGCTTTACAGAAGCACAGAAACATAAAATGTTGTGATTGAATCAAAATTTTAAAATCGTTCCTATATATATCACTGAAATTTCCTTAATGAGCAAGCTTAAGGTGACGCTGGTAAGGATGTAGTAGTCTTGTTGTTAAGGTCTTGGAAAGACACTCGGAAAGTTGTGAGTTCGAATCCCAGGTTCACAAAGCTGCTGCTGCTGCTGCTGGGCCCATAAGCAGTTATCCCGGAAATGTTTAGGTGTATAAATGAAATAAAAATGTAAGTCGCTCTGGACAAGGGTGTTTGCCAAATGCTGTAAATTTAAATGTAAGGAAAAACACCATGAGATGATATGAGGAAGAAATCTTGAGAGGAACCAAACTCAAAAGGGAACCCATCCTCATGTGGGTGATAATGGACAGTAAATAATGTATGATGATGTTACTAGCTGATTATTTCCCTAAAACACCACAACTTCCATCATAAATTTCTCAGTCATCCCATCCATCAGGCAGTTCTGTCCTGTCACGTGAAAGCTTCCAATCAAGCCAGCTGCATCTTTTTATCTTTAATCTGCCCCATGCATGAGCTCACAGACAGCTCTGATTGGCTAGTGTCCCAGATGTGATTGATAGGGGACATAACTGTGATATCATTAGGAAATCGAACACGTCCTCTCAGGCCGAAATAATTTTCTATTGTTGTTTTTAAGGTTTTTAGATCATCGCAAAAAAGTTTAACTTGTTATTACTAACATTATCACAGCTACAGTATGTATAAATGGTCACTCCTTTGCTTACTTCTTTTTTCATTCTTCCAAATTTTTGTGTAAAAAAAAAAAATCATAAAACATAACCATCATCCATCCTCAAGATGTTCATCTAGTGGATTTAAAACGTAGCTTTAAATTCAGAAAATTCAGATTTTCAAATTCAGTTCTTATTAGGATTAGACTATATTGCAGCATCTGATACTCATATCCCTGTGTTACTATGGAAACAAAAACATATTAGAAGGAAAATGTATTTAAACCTGTGATTTGCATTGTGCAGTTACAATCTGTTATTAAAAAAGAATCAACATCAACTGACCAATAGGACTGAAAAATTTGGAAGTGGTGTGTTACAATGTATGTGATTATAAAGTAAGGTTTTAAATCATCTCTATCTGGGATTATGTTCATTTATGTCATTCAGGCAATGAGGTCTGTGTGTTCTTGGTTTAAAGATATTTTTCTAGGTTAAAATTATCAGTGTGGATGTAAATCATTTAAGGCATTTGGCAGACGCACTTATCCAGAGCGACTTATGTTTATCTCATTTATACAGCTGAGCAATTGAGGGCTAAGGGCCTTGCTCAGGGGCCCAGAATTGGCAGCCCTGGGATTCAAACTCACAACCTATCAGTAGACCAACACCTTAAACACTGAGCTACAGTATATAAGTGTTTCAACTGGGGACAAAAAACTGAAACCAGTTCAGAGACACTTGTGGTGTGAACTGACCTGGTTTCCAATTGACTAATTAAACACCCAAGTCACGTGACTATGTAAATTCATCTAATCTGCTATAATACACAAGAAATTTTTCCCAAATTGTATTTTAAATGCAAAAGAATAGTAGTTATTATATTCTAGTATTTCTCACAGTATTTTCCACAGAGTTTCCTTTAGTTGCCTTTTTTTAATGTAATTTAAAATATGCACCATATGGCCATTTTAGAGAATAGAAATATTGTTTTTCTAAAAAGAGAGATAGAGAGAGTTAGTTAGAGAGAGAGAAAGAGAGAGAGAAAGAGAGAGAGAGAAAGAGAGAAAGAGAGAGAGAGATGTGGTAAGAAAATGAAATAAGCCGAATAATTAATTAACATAAAGCGGCATTTGGTTGCAAATTTGCTAACTCAGCTAACTACAGTAGCATCATCATCATCATCATCCTCATCCTCATGTGAGAATAAGTGCCGTTAGCGCTAACTCAAAGCGGTTGCCGTGGCTAATGAATAATGAATAGCCACATGTTCAGTGCTCTGGGATTATACTGCATTCGGGGACAAACTGTCAGGGACAAATAGCTTTTTATAGAAACTATTTTAACAATTTTAAAGGCGAGTTGCTGCTCTAAACACCGAAACTCAGCGAGAACATAGATGAGAATCTGGTTTAATGTAAATTTCTAATGTAAACAATTTCTCTTAACTGAGTCTGAGTTAATCAGTAACGTTGTTCTTTCTTTTTATGTCTTAGATTGTGAAACATCAAATCAGCATTTTTTAATTCAATCAAAGATGAAATTTAAAATATATTATAAATATTATCAACCTCACAAAAATATTATAGTTTTTTTTATAGATAGAAATGACCATTTTAGCATCTCTACACATTTAATTTTACACATTACACATACCTGTATAGATTTTGTTGCAGCTGGTTTTACACTGTGTGATTACAGACTTGAAAAGATTATAACTTGTTCCACGGTAGAAAATTTCACAATTAACAATTTGCATTGTCTCAAAGCAGCTTTGCATATGTATAGAAATTTGAAAGTTACTATTATCTCTAACATTTATCCCTAATGAGCAAGTCTGAGATGATGTTGGTGAGGAAAGACTCCTTGAGATGATAGGATGAAGAAACCTTGAGAGGAACCAGACTCAGAAGGGAATCCTCATTTGGGTGACACTGGAGAGTAAATAATGTCAATGTAAGCAATGTAAGGAATTAAACAACCAAGAGTTCATGAGGAACTAATGATCACAATAAAGTCTTTCCGTACTTTATAACATTGTGAGAAAATATGTTCTCTGTTTCACGTTACACGATGAAGATCCTCTCACGACAGACCTGCAATTAAAGAAAATGACAGTGTAGTCCTTACGTCATCAATCAACGCGATTGGGTCTTGTGCAGAAAATGAGGTCATGTAAACAGAAATAGTAGCAATGTTATGCCTTAAGGGGATGTTGTAGCTTTGCTGTGTGTTGCAGAGGGGGTTGGGGCAGGAGGGAAAAGGGCAGAAATACTGTATGTGTACTGGTAACTTGTAACATATCAATTACTGTAATAAAATCAGCATTTTAAATGATTGTTTGCTCAAATATAAAAATTTAATTTCATTTGCTGTGGTTGTGCATGTCACATTATGCTTTCTAAAAATCTGAACTCATGACTCGTGTTTTACGATAAGAGATACGATACGATTGACCAAAAATCAAACCTGAACATAAACAGATCATCTGGTTATAACCCTCAAGCACAAACCAAAGCTAAGATCCACCCAGATGCAAGGTACACGCAGTAAAATGGATGTATTCAAAATAATCAGCGATCTCTGCACGCCGTGTACGGTGAGAGTGTGAGCGATTAGAGAAGCGGCGTGCGCTGGCTCTAATGCACGCATGCAAAGCCAGGTCATTTTTAACACTCCGGGGTTGATGTGTTGGGGGTCACAGGAACACCGGTAGTTAAGAGGCACGCGTGACCTGGCTGAGCAGGTGTTCAGGAAGAACGCTTTTTCGAGGCCACGACTGATGATCTAATCAAGCTGTCACCATGGCGATGAGCGGCGGGGCGGAGCGAAGCCGGCGTATGCTTACTGTTCGCCTAAATTGGGCCTGACAGGCAGAATTGGGAAAAGGAATTTTCCCCTAAGTAATTTAGGAAACAACTCTCACTGCCTGAAGGGGTGGGATGAGGGTGGGGGGGGCATCTTTTTGCTTTACAGATTACAATTTGTAAGGTAAAGTTTAAGATGAAGAAAATACTAATAAAGGATGGATATGTAACATGTTTGCATGAAAAGCAAAAAAAAAATGATAATAATAATCACTAATTAGAAGGAACCTCGACCACTATTAAATAAGTGAATACTGGGATTCATCTGAGCTCTGACTCAATCTTGTGCACACACACACACACACACACACACACACACACACACACACACACACATATGCAATCTTTGTGAGCAATCACTTGGGTAAACCCATAAAAACATAATGTGGATAATGTTGGAGTAGGTCTAATCAAAGTTTTATGGACAGTAATAGCTTTAAACTAACATTTTTAATTATCATTTAATTTCAGCTCTGATATTAACGTGATCACTCATTCTGATGCTTTATCTATGACATATTACGGAAAATAAACAGGAATGATTATGGTACTCATGGGTGTTTGAGCGAGAGAGAGGAGGGGAACCCGAGCACAGAGAGCGAAGAAGCATCTCAATACCCTGGAGTGGATTTGTCTAACATGCTGACCTTTAGTTTACAGCGGTTTTATGTTAGGCTATAGAGTATGTTTACACATCCCACCCACACCCACTTCATAAAACCGAATTAAAAAAATATGTAAAAGAAGCCAAAAACTTTCCCTTTATTAAGCCACTAAACCACAATTGCCTACTTAGGTTGCTCGCTTCATTGTGAAACTTTGAAACTTTCAATAAAGCTAATTTGCTGAACTTTAACTAGGGTGAAAATGTGCAAATTTTATAAAGTGAACTGTGAAAATACACATACTTTGCAGTTCGGAAGTTTTCTGAGCGCTCACTTGTTGGGGGGATAAATGACAAGATAAAAGATAAAAAAGAAAATTAGAGGAAGTTTGTTATTAATAATTAACAATTCACTTATAACCACAGGGCTCTAATGAAAACACACACATACCCACTTCAGCTTTTTGCATATTATTGCTCTTAAATTCCACATCTTAACTATTTTTCCATCCTCACATCCCCCCCACCCCTCGCACCCCAACCCAAGTGCCTTCATTTTTTATTTTTTTTCCTGAAGACATACACAAGCAAAGGCTTCTTCCCTTCAATTCCAAACATCCGGCATGTAAATGAGACTGGCTAGCAGGAAGAATCTTGTGGGCTCAGCGTTTTAATTTAGTTTGTTATTTTCACTGAGTTGGCACTCGGTTCATGGGGAGCAGGTGATTGGGTGGGTGTGTGGAGGTCTTTGAGTTTGTGAGGTCTTGAAGGAAAGGTCAGGAAAGAAGAGCAGGATAAGAGGCCAGAAAATCTGAAAGCTGCACTTATAATATAATCTCTGTCTGTCTGTCTGCCTGTCTGTCTGTCTGTCTGTCTCTCTCTCTTCATATACATACGTGTAAACCCATATCAACAATAACATTAAAACCACTAACAGGTAAAGTGAATAATATTGATTACCTCATTACAATGGCAGCTGTCATGGCCTGGGATATATTAGACAGCAAGCAGACAGTCATTTCTCAAAGTAGATATATTTGGAAGCAGGAAGCATGTGCAATCTTATGAATCGAGGCAACTTTGCAATTCTGTGACCCATACTCAGAATTGGTTCTCTGCATTTGACCCATCCAAAGTGCACACACACAGCAGTGAACACACACACACCGTGAACACACACCTGGAGCAGTGGGCAGCCATTTATGCTGCGGCGCCCCAGGGAGCAGTTGGGGGGTTCGGTGCCTTGCTCAAAGGCACCTCAGTCGTGGTATTGCCGGTGCGAGACTCGAACCCACAACCTTATGGTTAGGAGTCAAACTCTCTAATCATTAGGCCACGCCTTCCCTGTAATTGTAAAAATTGTAAAGGCTAGGTCATTTGGTTAGAGAATCTCTAAAACAATAGGTCTTACATTTATGGCATTTGGAAGATGCCCTTATCCAGAGCGATTTATACGTATGTACCTCATTTATACAGCTGAGCAATTAAGGGTTAAGGCTTGGTGGCCCTGGGATTCGAACTCAAAACCTTCCAATCGGTAGTCCAACCACTGAACTACAGTACCACAGCCCTGGTCTTGTGGGGTGTTCCTTGTATGCAGTGGTTAGTACCTATGAAAAGTGGTTCAACTTTTCTTGTTTGGTCCAGTCGAACAAAGAGAGCACAAGCGGTGAACAGTGTCATAGGCTCAATGATGCATGTGGGGTGCAAAGGTTAGCCCGTCTAATCTGATCCTACAGAAGAGTTACTGTAGCATAAATTGCTGAAACTGTTAACACTGGCTATGAAAGAAAGGTGTCAGAACAAACAATGTATCACAGCTTACTGTGTACTGTGAGGTTGATAGCTACAGACCGGTCAGCGCGCCCGTGCTGATCCCTGTCTACCAATAAAAGCACCTACAATGTGCACATGTGAACATCAGAACTGAAACATGGAGTAATTAAAGGAAGTGACCTCGTCTGACGAATGACATTTTATTTTGTTCCCCACTCACATCAGGAGGAAGGCTGGGTGTGTGTGTTGTGTGTGTGTCAATTACTGTAAATAGGGAGGAGATACTAGGATGCACTATGAGAAGAAGGTGGAGGCAGCATGATACTCTGGGAAAAGTTCTGCTCAGAAATCTTGGGTTTTGGCATTCAAGTGGACATGCACCATCTACAGTATCATAGCAAACAAGTTCACTCCTTAATGGCAACAGAAATTATCTAATGTCAGGGACCTCTTTTATCTTCATGAATGGTTCAAAGAAGATGACAAAGAGTTCAAGGTTTTGACTTGGCCTTCAAATTCCCCAGATCTCAATCTGATCCAGCCTCAGCAAACAAGACCGAGATCCTGGTTAACAACATAGAGGATTTAAAGGATCTGCTGCTGATGTCTTGGTGCCAGATACCTCAGCACACCTTCAGAAGTCTTGTGCAGGACATGGATAGATGAGTCAGGGCTGTTTTAGTGGCACAAGGAGAACCGACATCATATTAGGCAGGTGGTTTTAAAGTTTATGGCTGATATATAGACATTGATGAGGTTCTGCTTGATCATACAGTCCTCGATACCGTAAAAAGCCCAGTTGAAATATTTACTACACATTTCTGCTAAGAATCGTAATATTTCTCAACAGTACAGACTGCATTTAGCCCATGCAAAGTAACATGTTCTCTTTTCTAAAAGCATAATCGCAGTCTATCCTTTTTTGATCCCATTACATGTCAATGCACTCCATCTCCCAGGTGCTGTTTCACACCAACAATGAGCTGAAGTCTGAAGGGTATATTAGTTCAAAAAGCTTATTATTCTAATGTGTAAATGGAACTAATGGTGTGCAGGGTGCTTTTTATTATTACTAAGAAAAACAGTTCTGAGATCAGTCTAGTGTTATTATTTGGTCACTCCGAAAAGACCTTCGAAAATTGCTCTAAATTACGTCCAATTAAGACAAGGCCAAACCTGTCAATCAAAGCTGCATTTTCCCCCCATCATTAAACTGTTAGTGGGGAGAAGTGTGCTCTTTTTTTTTATACCTATGCACTCGTTTCACTCTTTTCTTTCAAAGCTGAAAAGGAGAGAATGGTGTGAATTGGATACCATGTGCCAGATGTGTCACCAGTGGTGAAAACTGCTGCTTTAATGCTGCTCTCTCCATCTCTCTCTCTCTCTCTCTCTCTCTCTCTCTCTCTCTCTCTCTCTCTCTCTCTCTCTATTTCTCTCTTACTTACACTCTACTCTATCTGACCGACTGTCGTCTGTTCGTTCCCATAATCCCCCTGGTTGAAATGGGCTGGTGCATGCCAAACCATGTGCCAGGTCAGTGGCGAACACGTGCAGTGGCCCCTCCAAACCCACGCGCGTACATTTGGCAACAAATGTCGAGGAAGAGCAAAACAGCTGTTGTCTTTGCGACGAGCCAAACCCATTCTGTCTTTTTGAATTATGGTAACGCGAAACAGTGTCACCTGAACCATCAGGGAAAAGTCGTTCCCTCTTTCTCTCTCTCTCCCTTTCACGGAGCAGCCAATTCATGGCGACATTCCCCTATGCAATCATTTCTTTCCAGTCCCTTTCTGACAAACTCGTCAGCGGTGGGACTAAAAATACCAGGTGATGAGCGGTAGCAAGAGAGGGCGAGAGAGAGAAACAGAGAGAGAGAAAGAGAGAGGAAGAGAGGGATGGGGATGGCATGATAAAACAGCATCTCTGACATGGCTTCCTTTGTAATCTATCTCCTCTCCTCACGCCTGCAAGCCAGCATATGTTTTCAATCGCCGCGCTATGTCCCCAGCCGCCATTCCAGTTCCCCCTGTATGCAGTTCAAGCCGGTGCAGTTATCAATCACCACGGGCAGGCCCTGTCAGCAGAGCCTCAGCGCACCACACACACATTCTTTTGTGCAGTAGTAGACACACTTCTCTTAGTGTAGGGTGAATTTGTTCCACTTAATAAGCCCTCCCCAATGACCTCCCGCTAATTAAGCACCGGCGTGTAAGAAACACAAGCTTTAATTAATGATGAGATAAATTCTGTTTCAAGGTCTGTCAGAGAATGATGACACCATGTTGTACAGTTAAAATAGATTTAGGCAGGAAAATGAAGGCATAGAACAAGCTTATAGACAGCACGTTCTAATCTGTCAGACAGCCGTGAATAGCTACGAAATGAAAGAGGAGAGCGAGTGTGTGTCAATCACTGTCACTTCCTGACTGCTTGCTGTGTGTTTTTTCATGATTTAGCTCAGTGATCACCATGTTTCTAGAGATCTACCTAGCTTCAGAGTTCAGGTCCAAATATGATTCAAGCCTTTAAATGCTTAAGTTATTATTATATATTTTTTTATAATATCACTATTGATGACTGTGAACAAACAAAAATAATAATAAAACTGATGGATAGCCCATGATCGTGTTATATTATATATTATATATCGTGTGTAATTATATAACTACCCTTGCACAAGGGATCTGGATCAAGTAAGATTGGTTTAAAAAAGTTACAAATTAATCTTCAGATTCTTAACAAATCTCCAGAAACATGGCGAGAGGGTTAGTAATCCCATACATGTCCAGTTTAAGACCTGATCTAGCTAATAAAAGCAAATTGATCACCTAGAACAGATGCATTACATTTATGGAAATTTACTGTACTGTGATGTTCCTGTTATTCAGTAACCATGGTTACAGAGCCATGATTCTACCTTAACTTCAGTGTAGTATCTTATGGTACAACTATCCTTATTATACATTAGAAAAGTAAGGGTCCAGCATGCGTAGTTTATCAGAAGAGCGAGTGGAGATGAATTCCAGTCTTGCGATTTAATAAAAATATAAACAAAGCCTTTGTGAATCCGTAGTGAGTTTGAGTCATGTTGCGTATACGCAGCGTGAACGCCACAACAAAGTTGTAATTGCAAGTGTGAATTTTTTATTTAATATTCGCTTTTCCAAGCTGCTAAATTTAGTTGAAATTGAATGCTGACTCATCTCAGAAGCGGATTTCAGTTATTACATGTTTTGTATACGTAGCAAACTGATTAACTTTTAAGCACGTATAGAGAGAAATTGCTTGATAAACGTTATACATATAAAGTTTACAGTGACGTCATTAATTGATAAAAACAACAAAAAGCAAAACATACTTAAACAAAAAGAAGGTAAAAATCTTGCTGTATTTAATTTTTATCTATTTTTTTGTAATTAATCAGCACCTCCATCGATGTCGTAGTTACGCCTTTTTTCTAACTTGTAAATAGGAATTTCCCAGGACAACTTTGTAAATGTATAATCCTTCAGTTTCAATGGAATTAGTTACGTATCTTAGATTATATTTGTTACTTAGGCGTGTTATAATGTCACAGCTCTGTCTCTACGGTATGTCCTCATGGCTACACCTCCCTTGAGTACTTACACCTACAGCTTGTTTCATCGTTCGTATGTTTACTCGCGCCTCAGTGTGTCTGTTTGTAAAGTCTTGTACCTTGCTTTTTTGTCAGGGCTTTTTTTGTTGTTTGTCTCTGTCTACTTGTTAATTGTTAGCTTAGATTGACTTAGTCATTAGCTTATTATGTTTTTGTTTTGTTATGGATTAACTTAAGTAATTCTAGCTGAGACATTTACCTGATGCTATATATTTGAACTTGTTATTAGCTTAATCCAGCCCAACCTAGCATTAACCTTTGTTCGTTTGCTAGCGCTCTTTTTATCTAGTCTGTGCGTATACTTCGACTATTTGAATGTTTACCCTGATTACGTATCATCCCTGTGTCCATTATGTTCATCCCTGCTCAGGTTCTTCATTTCTTACAACAATATCTGATGTAATTCCAAAGCATTATGTCACATACATGGTTAAAGAACCAGCTTATCTACTTTGCATAGCCAGATGGAAATGTCACTACTGAGCCTGCTAGACAAACCGCTATGTTAACGTAGAGTTCATGTGAATAAATAATAGACAGTTGTAGTTAGTTATAACATAAGCCTTTAAGGGAAAAATAAATGTTACTTCTAGTTGTCATTATTGGCATAAAAAACTAAAAGTATGACTGCCTGACCTCTGAAATTTCAGTTTAACTCTACATGATGTTATTTTGAACCAAAAACATTGTTAGAAACTGAATTCAGTAGTAAGGTCCCCAGAAACAGGGACGGATCATGTTAGCATGTCTTATTATAGAGCGATTCTTTGGCTTTGTGCCATACTGTGTGTGTGTGTGTGTGTGTGTGTGTGTGTGTGTGTGTGTGTGTGTGTGTGTGTGTGTGTGTGTGTGTGTGTGTGTGTGTGTGTGTGTGTGTGTGTGTGTTTGTGTGTGTGTGTGTGTGAGAGAGAGAGAGAGAGAGAGAGAGAGAGAGAGAGAGAGAGAGAGATGTGCATATGAAAGAGAGACATACAGTGTAACATGCATGCTGCAGAAATGTAACAGAGAAAGAAAGAAAGAAAGAAAGAAAGAAAGAAAGAAAGAAAGAAAGAAAGAAAGAAAGAAAGAAAGAAAGAAAGAAAGAAAGAAAGATTGCAGACAGACAGACAGTAAGACCGAAAGAGACAGAGGAAAACAGAAGCCCAGGGTTGGTGTAAGGGGTGTTTGAAAGAGAGCGAGACAAAGAAGAAAGTTTTGACTTTTTAAGACATCTTCAATGTGTCAGTTTACAATTTACATATTTAAAAGCAAAAACTCCTCAGATTCCGCAACTCACCCACAAACCCCAACCTCCTTCAGTCTAAATGCAATTTTAATCTATCCTAAACTCCACATTAATGTCTATATTAATGTCTATCACTGTTTCAGTGTAAATCTTTCCTGCAGCTGCTCTCCATATTTGTTCCTTGTCACCATGTTCTGATTTAGCACATTTAGCACATTGGCCAAGAAGAAACTAGAAAATTTTCCTTTTCCCTTTATTCATATTGAGAAACAGGTTGTTGCTACAGCATACAGGTCTTCTGGCTGTGCTTGAGGTGACTTTTATCTCCTCTGAGCCGACCTCCATGAGTGTGAGCTGTTCTACACCTGTACAGCTGTACTGCACTCCTAGTCTTCAGTCTCCTGCATTACAGCATTTACTGACTCGCTGTTGGCTTTCTTTCCTCTTGTTCTCAGCTCTGAGGTGAACGTCCTTCACCTCAGAGTTTCTCAGCGTGTCGGTGTCCGAGCTGTGTGGTTTCTCATGCTGCTGCAGCTGTACAGTGTCAGTGTCATCTTCAGTGCACTCATTGAGGCCGGTGTTGCTGCTAATGCTAATGTGTGCCTCAGTAGCTTCAGGTTTAACATTGACATGTCTAGTGTCTGTGATGTTAACTGTAGGACTGTCTCACACTTCTGCTACTGTAACCTGTCCATGTGACTCCATGTGAGCTGCTCAGGTGTGGAGGTCTGTGCAAACTGCACAGGCTATTGTGCCCAAAGCCTCCACTCAAAGCATCTCAGTTGTAAACAGTAGCAGTGAAGGCGTAGGCTTAAAGAGGTAGCTTAAACAGTGAAGCTGATCTCATCATTTTTATTTTAAAGTTCATATCCAGTGTCTTGTCTGTGTTGTTGAGGAACAAGATAATTATTTTATGATGACTCGGGACACAATGGCACATAGAAGTCACACTGTTTCTCATGTAGGAGATCAAGGAAATGTCGTCACACCGGACCTGCTCTCCCACCACAAACAGTGAGAGAGAGCGAGAGAGAGAGAGAGAGAGAGAGAGAGAGAGAGAGAGAGAGAGAGAGAGAGAGAGAGAGAGAGAGAGAGAGAGAGGGAGAGAGTCAGAGAATGATACACAGACTGAGAGACTGTCACAGAAAATAGGAGATGGTAGAAGACAAAGAATGAGAGAGAAACAGACTAAAAGTGATAGAAACAGAGGGACAGAGAGAGAGAGAGAGAGAGAGAGAGAGAGAGAGAGAGAGAGAGAGAGAGAGAGAGAGAGAGGGAGAGTCAGAGAATGATACACAGACTGAGAGACTGTCACAGAAAATAGGAGATGGTAGAAGACAAAGAATGAGAGAGAAACAGACTAAAAGTGATAGAAACAGAGGGACAGAGAGAGAGAGAGAGAGAGAGAGAGAGAGAGAGAGAGAGAGAGAGAGAGAGAGAGAGAGAGAAAGGCAAATTGTGTTTGTTATTTGACAAAAACAGAGAAAGACAGAGAAAGAGAGAGAGGGAGAGAGTGCACACTGCTGTCACTTTATCACAGATTGGTCTTTCTGACTTTCAGCACATTTCTCCGCTGCTACAGAGAAGACCGCAACATGTTCACCTCAGTCCTGTACACCAACCTAATAAAAGTTATAGCTAAAAGCTCACACTGAGGTTCTGTGGCTCTCTCCTATAATACTTCAACTTCAAAGTGGTTAAGTTCATCCTGACAGCCTGTTAAACAAATCAAACCCTGTGTCTGTCTAACCTTCGAACCGAGCCCTTACCTCACCAGAACAAATCTCTGTCTGACTGCCGGCGTGCGTCAGATGAAATCACGTCGCTTTAGCCGTGTGTGTGTTTCCGGCAAAGAGCTGCTTTCATTCTTCATCTCTTGCCAAGTGGAGCTGCAGTTCACAACCATGGCAGTGTTGTCATAGCACAGGTGTGACTAACAGCTTTTCATACGATCTGAGAGTTTTCACAGAAACAGCTATGCGAACTAACAGCTCTCTCATCTATTCCATATTGCCTTCATTTGGAGTAAAGGTGTTGTTCTGGGGGTAACAAAATGACCCCCCCTTTTTTTTTACTGTGCTACGTTAACTACAAGAAAGTAGAGATCATACCCGTCTCATACTCAGGAGATCGGATTCTCTGTGTCTGGCTGCTAGTAGCAAAAAAGGGGTGGTGGTGTTTGCTCAAATACTGTAGTTAAGGCTTAAGTGGTTGTTGACTGGGGTTCAAGCTCCAGCACCGCCAAGCTGCCACTGTTTAGCCCTTGAACAAGGCCCTTAAACCCTCCCTGCTCCAGGGGTGCTGTATCATTTCTGACCCTGTGCTCTGACCACAACCTCGAAAAGTTGGGACATGTGAACAAAGAATTTCACTGTACTGTAATGTATTTATGACAAAAAAATGCCTTCTATTCTATTCTATTTTAGTCTATTCTAAAACGGTTGAATGGAGAACAAAGGAGCTCTTTTTTCTGGTCCAGTATCAAGAATAAACTGAGAAGTGTTTGAGAACTACAACATTAACCCAGGTAAAATAGGTCACATGACACCAATGACCCTGTATTCTCCATGAAGCTTATCTACATGTGTGAACTGCTGTCATGTCAGCTGTGTGGAAATGCTTCATACTAAAGAACCTGGAACTGTTCACATTTAAATAGGTGTGATTGTAAAGTTTAGAGTAAATAAATAAATAAATAAATAAATAAATAAATAAATAAATAAATGACAAATGCTAAATGTTTTTTGTTGGGATCAGATTTATTATAATTACACACACACACACACACACACACACACACACACACACACACACACACACACACAAACACACACGAAAATGTTGAGCATTCTAAAGACACTTTAATAATATGTGTTTTTTTTTCCACTTGTTGCACTGAATGAGGCAGAACAAAAGAGGCAGAGAAAAACAAACACACACTCACACACACACTCAGACACACACAGAGTTCAGAGAAAGAGATGGAAAATATTGACAGAGTGACAGTGATTGAGAGATGCAAGAAACACAGACAGCCGGTCAGAAAAATAGACAGAAACAGAAGGATATAATAGAAGTTATTTAGACACAATGAGAGAGAGATATACTGTATAGATTGAGAGACCAATCGAGTAAGGCAGATAGACAGAGAAACATTAAGCATAAGCATAAGCATAAGCTTAAGTGTAGAATATTTTGAGAGACAAAGACAGACTAAGATAATGACATACTGTAGAGGAAGATATTAAGAGAGACACAGTGAGACAGCGAGAGAAAGAGAGAGAGAGAGAGAGAGAGAGAGAGAGAGAGAGAGAGAGAGAGAGAGAGAGAGAGAGAGAGAGAGAGAGAGGCAAAAAAAAATGAAACACACACCAGGATAAAGAAATTTGAAATGCTTAAATTTAGTTGCATAGTTGTTTTCAGTGAAAACATTATTCCTGGCATCCTGTTAGTATCAGTATCATATCAGAAAAGAAAACGTGGTATCGTGCCACCTCTCCTAACTCTAGAAAAGGAAGCTGTGTGCACATGGAGCTTTAGTGAAGTGGATAGAGTGGCATCTGGGCTTGTGGAGTGTGTTAAGAATTTACTCCCCCTGCACTCCATCATTATCCCAATATCACATACAGACACATACACACACACCCTCGCTGGAGTATGATGAATTGAGTTCATCTCACTCTAGTGATTGCTGTGGAAGCCATGTGGTGCTCTTTGTCTCCGTACAATGTGATAGACACAGACACGAAACCACACACAAACACTCTAGGAAAAGAAACACAATTTTCAGGGAGCCTTGATCTACACTTCTGTAGGTTACAACCTTTTCCAGTTCTGTCTGATCCAATCCAATGCAGTCTGATTCATTTTATCTTGAACAAATTTAAAGGAACAAAAGAACAATATGAATCAAGTTAATAATGCATGTACAAGCGGAACATATGGTCCTCTTTATTAGCGTTCTCAGTCAATCCTCATTTCCACCACGACATGTTTCTTTAAAACATCCATTCTTTTATTGTTGATGGGTTCAGAAAGTGTTGAGCAGAGCAAAGCAGTTGGGTTCCATTTTACAGTGGTTTGTTTGCAGATTTGTACGTATTTAACGTTTCGTTCACACGTGCCTGGAAAAGTTCACAGCTCTGTTTCACTGCCAAGCAGAAAGCAGACTGACAGGCAAACGATGTTTCTGACAGAAAAGAGAGACAGAGACTTCAGGTTTCCCTTCACTGTGGCGAATCGGGCAAAAAAAAGAAGAAACATCAGCATGGCTCACTCAAAGAGACACATCTTCTTCCAGTGTCAATCAAAATCTCATCGGATGCCAATCACACGCCGCTGGGTGTAGGAGCACACGGAGCGCTCACTGGTTATGAATACAGGCCTCATTGCTGCCGCAGTGTGTGACTGTGTTATCTCAAAGCGTACATGCTAGTAACAGATGGCATGCCTTCGGCTATAAGACAAATCTAAACATTTTATTTAGGTCTTATCTTTGGCCTCAAGGTGTGGCATTTTATTTCACTTTATAATCAAGTCCAAAAGACTGCATTGCATATATACAGTGTATATATGTGTGTGTGTGTATATATATATATTTGCATGAGAAGAAAACAAGAAAATCAGTAAGAAGAAAATTCGGAATGAATCGTCGACACCGACTCATTTTCAGTATTCTGGTCAGAGACTCAATGAATCAGGAATCAACCCCAGGAAAAATAGAAATGTACAAACTGAATAAGACCCAAATCACATACATATGCACTATCCTACACCAGTGTGTAGTAAAATAGTGAGAGTAGTGTGTTCACTTTAAGTGCACTGATAGATAGATAGATAGATAGATAGATAGATAGATAGATAGATAGATAGATAGATAGATAGATAGATAGATAGATAGATAGATAGATAGATAGATAGATAGGTAGATAGATAGGAACACAACTCTATATCTCTAACTGTAGAGATACAACACTATAGCAGATTTAGACTACATTGTTTTTAATAGACCAGTTTTTAATTGACCAATTGTAATTTTACATTGTGTTCACTTTATAGTCTATTTTTGTTGCTTTAATTTTAATCTTTATATTATGTGGTGTATTTTTGTTGTTTTATTTGCTTTTGTAAAGCGCTTTGAGATGTACTTTTAAAGTCGCTATAGAAAATAAAGGTTATTATTATTATTATTATTATCATTATTATTATTTATTAAAATTATACATTATTTATTGATCCTGATATATTACATTTTAAAAAGGGGGTGGGGCTACCATTGACTGTAAATGAGATAGATAGATAGATAGATAGATAGATAGATAGATAGATAGATAGATAGATAGATAGATAGATAGATAGATAGATAGATAGATAGATAGATAGATAGATACTTTACTGATCCTGAGGGAACTTAACTCTAATATCTTAAACTACAGATATATAACACCATGGCAAAATTTAGACTAGTTGTTTATTAATTTAAATATCTGAACATATACCCAAGTACATTTATTGTTATAAATAACACTTCTCAACCCCAGCATGTTAAATGACTATTTGCTATAAATTCACTGTTCTTTTTCTCATTCTGTCCTAAGGGTAAACAATCTGTACAATCTTTTGCCCTTGACTTTAAACACAAGTATGCTAGAATGATTAAAAAAAAAAATACCATGACCTGACCTGAAAGAAAAGTTAGAGAAGTAACTTTAGACACAAAGCAGGCCAGACAGTGGTGAAAAGAGTCTCCATAGAGGATAATCTATAGCACTGTGCATATGTGGGCTGGCTATATGATTACATTACTGTAAATAGCGGTTTGGGTTGGGAACCGCTAAAACCAGTGTCCCATTGTGGTCTTGTAAACACAGCCCAGGGAGATGCTGTCTCTCTCCAAATCTGAATCGATTGAGGTCTGTGGTAGAGAAATACGATTGTTAGGGAGTAGATCCTGCGATGTACGACCACCTGCCCACCCACACCTAAAGATATCACTTACTCCTGAGCTCAGTGCACACTGAAGAAAAAAAAGAAAGAAATCTGGAAATCTGATCTAAGACAAAAACAGAAAATAGCTGAGCACTTGGTTAAAGGAGTGAGAATGTGCATTAATAAGTTTTATGCATTTTTTTCTAATCTATGTTTATCTTTTTTAGAAAGATGCTTGCTTCTAGAAAACTAGAGGCAACATGGGATCCAGC
>NC_062541.1:6780543-6828043 GCF_022655615.1 Tachysurus fulvidraco | reverse complement strand
CGCAACAGCACTTCAAAGTAGTTCAAACATCGTGTTAGTAAAAAAAAGTGAATATAATTATTTGATCTCACTGTTGGATATATATGTGCCATGGATACATGGGCAGAACCCTCAGAACATTTTAGTTTATAATCACTTACCTGCTGTCAGAGTGTCTGATGCTTCTGTGGCACACTCAGTGTATAACTATATTTATGACCAGATTTTAAAATGCTAGGATTTTACCTCAGGTTAAACTACATAAACATTTACATGTATCTGTATAGTAGTAGATTTTGCAGGCTACATTCCTGTTGTCATCCACTACCTCAAACTCTTTTGTGTGACATAATCATTAATCACAGCATGCTACACCATCATGTTATTGCTGCTACAAGTTAATTTGATTAAGTTTCATTTGTATATCACTTTCAACAATAGAGAGTCACACAGCAGCTACATAACCTATATCTCCTATAAATCTAAATTCAGCATATGGTATATGATTTTAATTATAAATATAAATTTGTCCCTATTGAGCAAGTCAGTGGTGAGGAAAAACTTTGAGAGAAACCAGACACATTCTCATCTTGGTGACATTGTAAATCATGTTCCTTCTACACCACTAATTGTGTACTAAATAGTCAAAAAGTGCAACTGCATAAACATGAAATTCATTCTGGTTTCAACATAAAGACTATTAACTGTTCACTGAGAATTGAGTGGTAAACTGATATATTTCAGATATCCAAGGAGTGACAGTGAGTGTGTTTACATACGCTCCTCATAATTATATATACAACAACATTCACTACATTCACTAATATCAATATACATTCAACAACATTCACTAGTATCAAGGTCGTAGTGCAACCCTTATTTAAAATATTATATGTTTTAAACTATATGTTCAAAAAACACTGTTGAATTCTTTAAATCTGATTTGTCAGAAGCTATAGATTTAATTCTCATAACATTTCATTAGAGAGAAAGTGCACCGTGTAACAGTCAAATTTTTAAGAGTGTATTATTTACGTAGAGTTAGATATGGTGAAACTAAAAGATGACAAATATTTACATCTGTATTTTCTTTTCATTTTTTAAATAATTAGTATAAATCAGTATATTTTTTTTAAATATTCTGATTAAACAATTAGATACTATGTTGTTAAAACAGAATGGTTATCACACATTACACAATAAAATCAACATTTTCTTAATGCAGGTTTAAAAATCTTTATCTGAACATATATCTTCCCTGAAGGTATTATGCATTTTCCAAACATATTAAACAAACAAATTGAGCGCATTGTGACACTTTGAGAGGCCTAAATTACATTCTAGCCAAGTGTAAACAGAAATTCCTCTCTGGAAGATCTGAAAAGAGTCAGCACTTATACACAGATCCACCACTGGGATGTACAGCGACCCAGAGGAGGATGAGGAGCCTGGTGAGATTTGGCTGCTCAGCCCTTCCCCACGAGCGTCCCCATGGCGGCCATTTTGTATGCTAGACTGGGCAGCAGATCGAGCCGGGCCAAGCAAGGCCCGCCGTGAAGCGGCCCTCGCTTCATCTGCCAGCTCTAATGATGGCATCCACCTGCTGTTTTACTGCCCCAGCTGGAGGAAAAAACCATCCCTCAGCTCTATCAGCCCATCCTCCCTATCACACACACCCATATACATACTCTCACACCCTGCTTCATTGCTTTGATGAACTTTTCATGGTCAGCAACTGTGAAGACCTCATCAGGGACCCAGAGGGTCGATGTAGAGCCTTGCAGAACACCCCTGAGGTTTTGGAGACAAATGAGGAAAATTGAGCAACAGAGTAATATTTCATCTGGTGGTATGAGAAAGAAAAGAGAACCTACAGATCAGTCATGTTATTGGAGGGAAAATTTGGGCAATTTTTTTTAAGATACTAGAACTAGATAAAGTCCAGAGATATCCTGGTACAGAATTATTGCAGTGATTCATTAATAGTAATGAGACCATTGTAGATACAGTAGAAAAGCAGACGACCATAATGAGAAAGGAGATGGAACCCTGTGCCATTTCAATTTTGACCAGAGGGATTTTAGACATGTAGAAAAGAAGATTCATGCAGACGTACTTTTGGGGTGAAAAAAGTAGAAGGACGAGGACCAGCCAAAAGCAAAATTAATATTAATGTATCTTTATGGACCAGTTCTTTTAATTTTTTTTGAGGCAATTTAAAGGAGCAATACATCTATGGCATACTCTTATGGAGGTAGGATCAAACTGGGGTCCTTGGAGCACTGATGCATCACTGCTTTCCCATTTCGCCATGGTTGGTGTCAGTCTTTTTAAATAAATTATATAACATTACTGGCAGTGGCAGCCTAAAAAAAGACAGTTTGACCTTTTGGGATTAGTGCAACTCTTCACCTGTATCTTATTTGGAACTTTCCAGAAGTAAAGAATTTACACTAATAACAATATTAGGTATAAAATATTGGATTTACTCTTCATCCTGACTGGACCAAGTGGCTAGTGATACTTGATGTTCACTAGAGGCATGATGGTTCAGCAGGTAACGGTGCTGCCTTATACCTCCAGGCTACCTGGATGGTGTCAAGAATTCTGTACTGTATTTTCACCATATGGGCTTCCTATGTATGTATTCTGTGGGTTACTTCCAAAAGCTTGCTGAATTGTCTATTTTAATTTGGCCCTAGGTGTAAAGGTGTGTGAAAGCTGCTTAAGATAAAATTTAAAAAATGATCACAAACTATTTGCTTATTTGGATATTTTGTGCTTATTTTCAGCATTGAGTATAGGAGGCTCCCTGTGAAACTGCACAAATATTAAGTGGAAGGAACAACGACAGTTTATTTGTATATTCTGATTCAGGCAAAGAGTCAGTGTGTTGTGGGTATTCCTTCGAACCAAGCCGGAGACACACTTGATTCCACCTGTTTAATTAGCTGGCCTTAGATGTCAGTAGATTCAGGTATGGCTTCTGATTGGTTCAAACGAAAACCTGCACGGAAGCCCACATTGGCCTTTCCTGAATAAGATTGGACACCTCTGCTTTTCATGATCATTGTCATCAAATAACGGGAAACCAAAGGCAGAAGTTGGTAACGTGGATGTACTAAATGCCAACAACAGAAAGCTGTTGACATGTTGTTGATTGCTTGATGACAGTCACCTGACAGGTCGTTGACAGTCCATGGCTTGTCAACAGATGGTTTGTCAACAGTTGCAATAATTCAACTCATCATCATAAAATCATGTTAAAAATGTGGGCTTTTCAGAGTAGAATACACTTGGTCGTGTTTAGATGTGGTGCCAATGCATCGCTGGCCCTTCCTGCCCAACCATGACTGGAAAAGATGAGAGTTTATTTCCACTAGGAATCATTCATCAAGATCACTTAGTTTCTGGAGCTGATTCCCACAGGAGCTCCTGAGCAGGTGTTCATGGAGAACTTTAAATTTGATGAGTATGAATTAAAAAAGAGGGAGAATAGGAAGAACATCTAAAAATAGAGATGAAGCATCAGTCCAGGAGACAGGCTGAAATTACGGTGTGATGAGAATGACGGCAACTTTCCTGCCTTCACTAGAGTCTGTCAGAGCCTGGGAGGTCTTAAGGGAAAGAGGCAAGCTTGACAATATGTCAATATCACTTTAGGAGTGTCTGTTTGGGAAGCTCTCAGGGATGTATCAAATGATTCCCGCACCTTGCACCGAAAAAACAGCTGACAGATTTGATAGCCTTAGAAAAGCAGACACTTGATCTGCTAGACCACCAAAAGACAATTAGAAAAAAGACAAAGTAAGAGTCCTTTGTTTATCAATGTCAACATGCTTACCAAACCAGACACTCTGTCTAACTTCTTGTCCATGTCGAAGGCTGCAGCAGGATATGTGAGAGGCAAAAGGATGAAGGGAGGAAATCTCTTGTTTCCCTTACTGTGAAGTTATACTGAGACAAAGGTGGTTTACTGCTGTTGCACCTTCGTCTTAAATCTGTCACTCACTGTCTCCTCTGGACATGTCAGTATGATTGAATACAAAGTCTTATTTACACTGACAACTTCAGCTGCTGTTCAGGCAAGCAGAACAAACGGCGCTATGAAACCAGCAGTCAGGCCTACAAACAGACCTCACTAAGTAGAAGAAAAGTTGCGCTGTGTGAAGTGCTGAAGGTGAGCCAGCTGCACATGGCAGCAGCAGTGATACAGGTTCACATTAAAACCAGAATGAAGACACGTGTGGGTTTGAACAGCAGTTTTTTGGCATGTTGCAGGGCTGCTTGTCTGTCTTATGACAGTACAAAGAGTATGCTTTATTGGTAGTGTGGGCTGCAAGAATAGATGGAAACATTGTAGAATGAATTGTAATTGGGATCAATAGATAGTGGCCTTTTGTAAGTCGAGCCTTTGCCATGGTGATTCGGCTTGTGTACTTTACCGGGTTTTAATGTTCCCATTAGGGGCAGCCTCAATGAACAGATCTGATGGGAGAGATCAGATAAAGCAGCATACTAAAGACTCCTATGTTTCCTGCCCTGATTAGGGTTGCTTAGACCTACTTCTGGAGCCAGGGCTAGGGATGATGTCTGCCATCGAGTACCTGGTGACAAGGCCACCCACATAACCATTGGAAACTGGAGAAATGTGTGAAGAAGTGGAATTTTATGGGCTCACAATGTGCAAGAACGAGTGTGGTGGGTCGGTCAACAATTCCAGTTAGTCACCAGGCTTACAGTGGACAGTCTTAGGAAGTAGAAGTGGAAACTGGCAAGCTGTAGTAACTCTTAAGGATATTATGACAGTGATGACTCCCAGGATTCTACCTTTACTTTTCCACGCTGCAGCCAAGTGGCAAAGGCTTTCAGACCAAAATGAAAGAAGACAACTTCATAAGAAAGCATTTATTGTTATTATTAAAGTTTGCGGACACTCAACCCCATATTTATTTCTTTTCTAATCTGTTGCCACAGAGTTAAAAACACATAATCGCATAGAAGGACTTTGTATGCTATAGCTTTAACATTTCCTGTAAATGGAACCAGTGGCT
Organism: Tachysurus fulvidraco; assembly: GCF_022655615.1. Classification (NCBI taxonomy): domain Eukaryota; kingdom Metazoa; phylum Chordata; class Actinopteri; order Siluriformes; family Bagridae; genus Tachysurus; species Tachysurus fulvidraco. The sequence continues at coordinate 6,823,010 of NC_062541.1, read as the reverse complement.
CTAACACAAACATGTTCCTGCCCAAACGCAAAGGAAGGACCTTAAAACATGGTCTGCCAAGGTTATTTTGGAAAAACTCAAGTGGCTTGAACAGAGCCCTGACCTCAGCCATAACAATCGCCTTTGGGATGATTTGGAATGCTGTGTGGGCACAAGGCCTTCACACCTGACATGAGTGCTCAACCTCTCTAACACTCTTGTGGCTGAATGGACAAAAATTCCCACAGATACAGTCCACCACTTATACTCACATTCTATTGTCCATATAGTTGGTTGCATTACAACTCCAGTGCCCCCAGTTCACTCCTGACCTGGAATTACTGTCTGTGTAGTGTTTCATACAATATGTTTCGTTCCAGGATTAATGCTGTTTCTTCTGCGTTCTCCTTATCTAATTTCCTCCTGCCAGCCAAAATATGCTTGTAGGTCGATCGGGACTGTAAAATGCCCCAAGTTCAAAAGTGTGTGCATGGTACCTGGAACCATTGCCACCCTGACTAGATGGGAACATTAAAACCCGGTTCAAAAGTGTGTGCATGGTACCTGGAACCATTGCCACCCTGACTAGATGGGAACATTAAAACCCGGTTCAAAAGTGTGTGCATGGTACCTGGAACCATTGCCACCCTGACTAGGATAAAGTGGCTGCTGAAGATAAAAAAAATGACAATGATGTTTTTCACTCCCAACTGACTTACATTGCCTTTTTAAAATCAGGTCATGGCAAAAAATAATTTTGGCCTTATACAGTATATCTGGATTATTGTCTTGTTGCACAGCATATATCATTGTACAGCATATATCCTCCTTTTCCCTCACATAATTTAGATCAGTCTTATGAATGAGATAGCTTTACTTTATTTTTTATAATAAAAATTCCTTTTTAGTTGGGCACAAATGTTTGCACTAAACTGCATTCTATTGTAAGGCCTGCAATTGTAAACAGATCTCACAAAATATAAGAAACTTGACATTTAGTAAACTATTCTGAATAAAAAATGCAAAGCTTTAACTTTATGTAAATCTAAAAAGAAAAGCCCTTATGAGAAGATTTCAATCTTTGTCTCTAAAACCTCCATGAAAAGCACCATATACAGTATATATACACAATAACTAATAATTCTAAACACAATGGCTCCCCAGTCAAATCATAATGAAGAAAGGGAAGATGCATGTTATTTCTTTATTCTTTCCCTCTGCCTATGCTGCTCACTAAATCATTAAACAGTGCGAGTCTCATTATCCTGCTTAGCAAAACTTTTCCTGAAATCAAATAAATAATAAAATAAAAAATACAAAACTACCACTAGTTTCAGTGGTGATAAATTACTGCCCCGAGCTTTGAAACACAGGAGAATTTAAACAGGCTTGCCGTACAATACCAATTTTCTGGCCCCATCTTTAACTCGGGCGTATTTCCTTTTTCCATCATTAAAGCTGCGTACTTATGTTTTCCTTTATCTGCAAGCAAGTATATGTCATCATCAGATTAAAGTAAATAAATACTGCAGTGTAAAGCAGAGGCATGTTTCAGCCCTTGGATATGTAACGCTAATAGAATGAAAATGATAGATATTGTGTAATATTGCAATGATTACACTTAAAAAAAGACAACACACAACAACGTATTAGATAATATATGTACAGGGAGCCTGAAGCATATAATATGCAAGCAGTTCCTCTACAGGCTCATTAAATTTTCTTAGTTCAAAAGACATAATGAGAAGTTCGGAGAAGTAACAGTAAGGTATAATTGTTTGAATGTGTTAGAAAAATGAGAAAATCTTAAACAAATCTACTGTAATACAATTTTTTCCTTACTTTCATTTGCAGGGTTGACTTTGTATAAACACTGGTATTCAAGAGACAGTACTCAACAATAGATAGATAGATAGATAGATAGATAGATAGATAGATAGATAGATAGATAGATAGATAGATAGATAGATAGATAGATAGATAGATAGATAGATAGATAGATGAATGGATGGATGGATGGATGGATAGATTTTTATTGTTACTTAAAAAGTATTATTTAGCCTATAGCTCATAAATGAACCTTTTAGAGTATTCCACTTAATTTATAAAACATAATGTTGACTAAAAATCTGTGGATATGATATGGACCCTATCTGTGGACATATGGACTAATAATAATAATTGTGACTTTTCCTTTTGGGATGAATAGTACATTCATAATATAATATGATGACTTTATGAAGCATATTGTTAGAATGCTTAAAAAGTGCTAATCTGTATTGTATTGATTCTAACAATATGCCTTATAAAGCCATCATATTTTATTATGAATTTACTCAAGTGTCACTCATCAGTGTTCAGACTCCGAGTCAGTCCATCACACCTGTTGTTTTTAGTGCTTTTGCCAAAGCCACACCCACCCACCCACCCTTCCAAACACATGTACTGCGGGGTTTTTTCTTGTTTACAAAGCCTAGGGCTACACAGCAGAAACAACAGAAAAAAACTGTTGCTGGAGTGTAAAAAGAACCCCAAAAAAATGTACAAAATGTGGACCGATTTAAAATCACTTAACACACCTTTAAAGTGTACACGGCAATAAATAAATAAATAAATAAATAAATAAATAAATAAATAAATAAATAGTCTATTTTAATCTATTAATATATCTATTGGGCATTATGTTTAATATCCAGGTTGAAAATGAACATGCCATTTATTTGAGTGTTATGCATAATGTCTGTCATTTACAAGTCTTTGAATCATGTACTGTGATCGTACGGGTGACAAATCAAACTTTAATAAGGCTCGGATTAAAGACTCGTCGATCAATCATATCAAATAACGATGCTGTACTTGGTGATGGAAAGATTAATGAGTTTTTGTTACTTTTATTTGACATGTTTAAATCACAGAATGCATTTACTTTAAAATGCAATTAATCGAAGCCTCGCTAGGGCTTTAAGTTTGCACTTTCATGTTTTTACAGACGTGTTGTCAAACGCATGTGTACTGCGACTCATTTGGGAGACGGGAGCGGTCAGATCCGCTGAGTGGCATAGACTGCACATTAAATATCCACTCAAACCCAGTGTTCTGGTTCCCTTTCAACGCACGCTCCTCAGAGGGCTGCTGAGCCGCAGTACCCCAGTGGAGCTGTCTATCCATTGCAAAACAAGCTGGGGGTGGTGGGGATCTATGATTTATTTACAGTGTTTACTGCTTACGATCTCTACTAGGCCTTAGAGAGTGAATTAATTTTTTACAAATTTTCCTCATATATAAAAGTGTGGCCAAACTCCTGGGCATTTTGCTTCTAAAACAATCGAGTGAACGAGTGTGTGTGTGTGTGTGTGTGTGTGTGTGTGTGTGTGTGTGTGTGTGTGTGTGTGTGTGTGTGTGTGTGTGTGTGTGTGTGTGTGTGTGTGTGTGTGTGTGACTCCTATCACCTTTATCAGTGTCAGGCCCAGTTTCCCTTACTTCACATGATGAATATTTCACAAAGAAGCCAAAAGTAAGTAAATATTAAAGGGCAGTCAATTCTCTTCACCTGTCTTTATTTTGCTGTCTCTTCTTATATAAAAAGTGTATGTTAAACTCCTTTGATTGTACTGAGGTTGAACTGTACAATCTAAAATAGACCTAGTTTCTTTCACCATACATAACCAATTATAACCACACAGACCTGTCCTCTCTGCACATTAGTACACATCACCGTTTTTACATTTTTGTGTCATTACAGTTTAGTCACGTGTTCATTTGATTATCTATTTAAGGAAAAACAAACCTTCATAAATAACTCGAGTTGTTATTTATTTTCAAACATAACTGTAATGAATTGAAAGAAGATGCATTGGGCCAAAAGGCATAATAATATACTTTCTAAAATAAAATAAGAACGTATGGCTCGTTTCAATAGATTTTAAAATATGATGAACACTTAGTCTGTAGTATAAGTCATCATGTCTACCTACAATCCAAAATTCAATGAAAAATAGTGACTGTCATTACAGTATGTCCCTGTTCTAGACTGTCTGCAGTGTAATATTTCAATTGAATTTATTTGTATAGTGCTTTTAATAATTTCCCATTGGCTCAAAGCAGCTTTACAGAAGTATGGAAACAGAAGAGAGAGAAAAAGAAATAAATATATAAGAAGAAGAAGAAGAAGAAGAAGAAGAAGAAGAAGAAGAAGAAGAAGAAGAAGAAGAAGAAGAAAAAATAAGAAAAAAATAAATAAGTGAATATATACAATTAAAGTTTAAAATTAATTTTTAAAAAAAGATTAACTTAAAATTTAAAATACTATATATTTATCCCTATCCCTTTTATAGAAAAAAGTAGATGCTAATTAAATATGAGCATCAAGAGATCTAAAATGTAATAAATTGTATTGCACAGTAATTTCTAAAAAAAAAAAAAAAAAAAAAAGCTAGCAAGGAGAGATTAAGTTACAAACATGTTGGCTCTCGATGTCAATGTCCATCCTACACAGCAGAATTCCTCAGTCCTGATTGGCTGCAAGCAAATAGACATCTTAATGAAGACCAGAAGGTCCTCCACTCAGTTGTGACCTACAAGTGGATGGATAGAGCGAGCATAAAAATTGAAATAAATGAATTCTCACAAAATAGACAGATTTGAATAAGATGCTGCAGAACTGGACTATACTCGTATACAAGTATTAAAGAAAAAAAAAGTCAGCCTAGGACTGTTTACCAAAAAAAAATGTAGATTTATTCATTACATTTATTAGAAGCAACATTTTTATATGTGTATTCTGGTATCTTTGTTTTGTCTTGCAGTTTCAACAAAACCAACCCAATGGTGTGGCTAATTGACACTGTTTAATTCAAGTCTAATTCAATGGACTGAAAATCTTATTGTTTTGAGGCTCAGGGCCTCAAAACGATAAAAAAAAAAAAGAAGAAGAAGAAGAAAAAAAAAAAACCAGTGATAGCGTAGACATATTCTGAGTTCTTCAATGACAAGCTGACTGTTCCGCCATAAAGCACCGCCAATTTAAATTGCAAAGCGGGTTGCCAACTCTCCTCAGAGGCAATAACTGTAAGTATTTTGTGGGAGCACAAAATAAATAAATAAAGGTGCAGTATGCAAATAAGGTTGACGGAAGAGTACTTTGAGGCGAGTAGGTAATGTAGGAGCTATTCATCACGCAGAGGGAGAAAGTAGCACTGGTCGTCCTTAGCATATTCTAATGAAGGCCATCATGGAAATGAGCATGACCTTTTCTTTTTTCTCCTCGCTAGTTCATATTCAATAGAGAAATGTGGTACATATAGTGGGTGCGGTACATATGGACATACATATACATACCGGGTGATTTTGAGGCATGACAAATATTCATGCACTTAAACTGAACGACCACTGTAGAAGCTAATTAAGTGTATCAGTGCCAGAAAAACAACGTGAGCTAAATCCTGGCTACAGGATGATGTCTATAAAGAGTGAATAAAACGAACGAAGCTTCTTCTTACTTTCTGCGTGCTAAGATTCCGAAGCTGAAGAGAAAAAAGGAAGAGTGTTTGTATGTTAAATATAATAGGTCGAAGATGTCTGCCATTCACCTGTCTCAGCTTCTGCCCCTGCACAGTCATGTCAGTGAGGAATAAGTAAATAAACCACTGACAGTGCCAGTAATTGACAGTGAGGAAAGTAGACAAGTTACATACCCTTACAATAACTTTGAACTTTTCCTCTTGTAAAGATTAAACATAAATATTGAAATATTGAAATGAAAGATGTGCTGTCGGCAGATTTGGGGCAAGGTGGATGTTGTGGTGTGGTAGAATGGAATTACAGGTAAGGGTGGGAGAATAGAGGGGGTAGTATTGCATGTGCATCAGTAAACAGCTCTGGCCTCCTCCCAGAACCGACAGTTATGGATAGGAAGCATTACCAGCCATGGTAATTAAAGGCAAAACTAATACAGGCTGGAGAAAGAGGGGGGTCTCATCCTCAATCTCCATTCATCATGGATTGGCTGCATCACAGAGCACATGAATTAGCCTGCACTGCTTCTTCCTGTTTCAAGCTGCTTGTGTTTGTTAAAAGAAATTCAAAGCTGAACCTGAATTTATTTTTTAAACTAAAGTCAATGAGTTGGATTACAGGTGATAAGTAAGTGTTATAAGATGCCATCACCGTGTCACACAGGTTAGGCTGAAAAGAAAAAAAAAATTTAAATGGTCTCTTCTCATGGGAAAAATGTGAGGAATTCTGAGCCGGGATAAGATTTCCGAACACGTGTCTCGCTCACGTGTAACGTTCCCAGACAACGCCTGTACCAATTGTCCGATTCACACTGGGATAAGCGATCTCCATTTAAATTACACAGATGGATGTGTCTTCATGATGTATGCTTGTGTTGCTCATACAGAATTAAGTGCTTGTTGCAGAGACACTGTCAGCTCAAGTTGATTTAAGTCAATCAGAAGTAAGCTCCATGCGCGTAGCACGTATTTAGGTTATAACTATGCTAGGAACATAACAAGTTGTCTAGAGCCACCAGGAGAATCACTGCTTTAAAGAATCAATTTGAATGTCTCCTACATTTTCTTGTTTGGTATTTGAATCTATGAGTTTTATTCAGATTTTGGTGGAGAACAAGAGAAAATACTACTTACTGGAATGTTTCATACATAAGAAACTGGTGAGAAAAAGACTTTTCACCAGGATTTACCAACATGACAGTTCAGATGAGATATATATATTACCTGCAGTTATTTCTAGAGGAAAAAAACAGTGAAATCTTTTCAGAAGATTTCATCAGTAAAAAAAAAAAATGACTGACATGATTTAGATTCGGCTGGAACTAAAATCCCAGAGATTCTCTGATGATAATGTTACAACACGAGGAGAACCAAAGGAATCCTGTAAACCCTACAACTGTATTTTTTGAAATAGAAATTTTTTAGCTTGACTTCAGAAAAGGATTTTATGTCCATCCTGTTTAAAATCAATTGTTCTGTCGTAAGCTGTCTCATTAGTATTAGAGGGAAAAGTGTGCAGCAGTAAACACTCCAGCTGTAGAGTGGCAGCATATAGATTTTCTATCAGTGCTCAGCACCACAGTTTTTCTGTTCCTAGATCCAAATAAAGCTGAATCCGTTCTGCGAGTATATCCATGAAAGTCCTTCCTTTGGTGGACCCCATGGGAAAATGCTTGGAAATTTGAGAATATTAATGAAAGTAGTTCTCATTTTGCATTCCGAGAGGTCTGTCTAAACATACAACATATGCTGAAACAGCATGTCTATAAATCATCTATTTTGGGCACACAATGGCCTTTTAGGCATAATGAACTGAATATTTGAAATGTATGCGGAAGCTAATCTAATTTGCCTGGGAAACTAGTCCATCTACTACTGACTATTGTCATGAGAAGCAAATAGTGCAGTCATCATCATCAGGACTCAAATCGCTCATACATCTGCCAGTGGCACAATCAGGGTCCCAGAGAAAGAGCACCTGCAAAAGTACTATAAGACAAATGCATGTGTCTCGGTGTTATGCTGTCTGTCTCTATAGTGAGAGCAGCGCAGATTGTGCCCCTTGTCTACAGCTATGAGAACAATGAGATGTGTGTCCATGTCTGAGGATGACAGTAAAAAAGCCAACTGAGGATTGTAATGTTGCCAATGAGCTGGGTTACATACACATATATACACACACATACACAGTGTGTGTGTGTGTGTGTGTGTGTGTGTGTGTGTGTGTGTGTGTGTGTGTGTGTGTGTGTGTGTGTGTGTGTGTGTGTGTGTGTGTGTGTGTGTGTGTGTGTGTGTGTGTGTATGTGTGTGTGTGTGTGTGTGTGTGTCTGTATGAGACCGGAGACAAAATGGCATTCTGGCATATTCTACATCATGTAGAATGACATACAGTACCTATCCTGCCAGGACCAGTCACCTCCGGCATCATGACACACACACAGACACAGTACATATCTTTCACCACCACGTCAATACTGCCACTGTAACTGGGACAGCGGGAACCCAGCATGTCCCATTAGCAAGACAGGAAGGAAAATTGTCAAAAAAAGTGAGAGAGAACGATGACAACATTTCAATATTAAGAATTAATCGTAGTTGTCATGGACAGGACACTTTTACGTAGCCCATTAGATTGCTCTATCTTTATAGTGAAATTATTATTATTATTATTATTATTATTATTATTATTATTATTATTATTATTATTATTATTATTATTATTGGTAGTCGTCATAGTAGTAGCAGTACTCATCTCCATTAAGCTCTTTCTTATGGTCAGGATTAATCCTGAGCACAAAGAGAGATGCTGGTTCATCACAGTGCACCAAACACACATACACTTAGATTTTTGTTCAAATCCAGAGGCACTTTATCACATCCAATGTACTTAATAGCATTTTATAAGGTGGGAGAAAACTGGAGATTTCCGAAAAAACCCAAAACCAGGATAAAACTATTAATAATAATAATAATAATAATAATAATAATAATAATAATAATAATAATAATAATGTTTATTATTATTATTATTATTATTATTATTATTATTATTATTATTATTATTATTATTATTATTTCAATTCAACCTTTATACAAGATCACCAGTTACGCCAGGTACAATTAGACATTAGACAATCAGATGCAAGTTATTATACTAATAGATATAATATCATTCTACTGATCCACTGAGACGTTACTATACACAATAACCCTGTGAGATTATTTTGAGTAATTAACAAAAGACCTTTCACTATGCTCTATGATACTGCCAGTAGTATGATATATAACAGTGTACAGTGTAGACTACAAACTGGGTGTCGATACTGATTCTTATTTAAAAATAAATAAATAAATAAATAAATAAATAAATAAATAAATAAATAAATAAATAAATCAAATAGAAATCTCAAAACATATGTGAAAAATATTTAAAACACTGCCACCATCCAGGGCACAAAAGCTTCAATTTTTAATAAAGGCCAGAGTGCATACTACAAGAGCTATACATCATATCCTGGTTTTTAGTTTTAATACTGATTTGTAGGTTATTTTCTTGTTTTTCACAGACTTCGAATTGTATTTTTCCACCAGATACACAGCGTAAACAATTAAGAAGCTAGTGCACAAGACCATCTGGGATTTGTTTACCCAGAATGACTAATATTCGACTAGTAGTTGAACTACATGCAGTAACTGTCTCTAAAAATCAAAATATGTTGTAAAACAGCGAGTTCTTGATTAAAACAACACAAGCGTCTTTTTGATATCGTGAGTCAGTGGGATGAAAGACAAATGAAAGACAGCTGTTCAGAAATAAGGGGGAGAAGGAGTAAAGAAAAGTGAAAGTGGTGCACAGAGTACTTGAAAGCACATTTCTATCCATATGTCTGATAGAATATAATTCACACGCGCACACACACACACACACACACACACACACACACACACACACACACACACACACACACACACACACACACACACACACACACATACTGTATCACAAGTGAGAGAGCTAACCAAGGGTGCCAGGAGCAGGCGATAAGGGGAGCTTCAGAGCGAGACAGGGGGAAGTGAAGACGATGGAGAAACTGATATGTGCTGATCTTCATGATAAGCGCACCCGACAACTTGTGACCAGCATGCTGTTAGGACACTAATTGCCCATGAAAGGTGACCTGGGGCAAGGCAAAGCAGCTCAGCTCCGCTAGCCCAACATGATCCCTCTCGACAGCATACATCCTCACATCAAACCCCAACACTCTCACCCTGACACCCACAACTGCGTACTGATACTCCCCTGGCATACACGCACGAAGGCTGAGAGGGAGGGAGGGAGGGAGGGAGGGAGGGAGGAAGGGAAGGAGGGAGGCAGGCAGACAAGAAAGGATACAGAGACATGAGATGAATCGCCCTGACAAGTACCTACTGGTGGCTGAGATGATGTTGAATCTGTCTGGAATAGAGAAGGAGAGAGAGAGGCAGCTATCTGGGAAAGACCATGACAAACATTGGAGGATTGCTCAAACTGTGCAGCTGATCTGAAAAGACCATTCAGTCTTGTAAAATACTGTAGTGTGAACATTTGGTATGTGCTGTGTGCTGCATGGCCTTTGGAAAATGAGAGAAATGATGTGCAGTGCATGCAGTGTATTCACAATAGAAATGTAACACAGTGACACTTTCTATATCTGCATTCTGTTTTAAACTGCACTGAACACGGCCTATATCGGAAGGTTGGGGTTTTTTTCCGATTAAACATGAAACAAGTATGGTCTCAATTAGAGATGTGTAAAGGACACGCTTAATAAAATCCACCGTTACACTGTGACCAGGCAGTTCCTAAAGATGTTGTACATTATTTTGCATTACACATCATGTGTCGGATTTTATGCATTTTTCTATTTACTCAAGTAATCATACTGAACCGTTGATGGAACCATTTGGAAGAAACGAATGAATAACTAACTAAAGTATGTGAAGAAAGAAATGATGTATTGTATAGCTGCATACTGTATGTATACATGAAATCTTGAGCCAACGTATAAAAAATATAAAATTGATTTTAATGACATGAAGCACAGTAGATATAGTGATAGTATGTCACTCAGTAATAGTGATATTATTCAAATGTATGGATGAGGTAAAGTTGGCCTTGTTTGATCAGGCCTGAGAGAGAGAGAGAGAGAGAGAGAGAGAGAGAGAGAGAGAGAGAGAGAGAGAGAGAGAGAGAGAGAGAGAGAGAGAGAATCCTGTCCTTAAAGACAATTAAAGAACAGTTTACAACTCAGTGGGAAAATGCGTGAAGTGCAAAGGATTAGGAAAAGATTTCTAGTAGTCAAAAAGTTTAAAAGAGAGGCTGCTGTGTGTAAAAGGATGCAGGTGGCCAGAGAATACAATAGGACACCAAAAACAACCAACTATAGTTGGCATGGGAAATGTGAAATCAAGCCATGGAAGGAAGTGGATTCAGTCAGCAGCTTGTATGGAGCTCATTTTGTGTCCAAAGCATATTATAAGATCTGTAAACAAAGCACTTAGCAAAAAGAGGGCAGTGCTTTCACAATGTCTTCTCTCCATCTCTGCTTTTTTCGCCAACATGTTTTGGAGATTTGACGCAGTTTATTCACAGTTTTTTAGAAGAAAGCGTCAAACCGAACTGTCTGAACGGTGAACTGGAATTTCACAACAAACCACAGACCCAAAGCTGTGTGAAAAATGATGAATACATTTCCTATTTAATATAAAATATGAATATTAATGATATATTCATTTTGCATTCTTTACTAAATATATTCAAATATAATACTCACACACACACACACACACACACACACACGGACATCAAATTTAATCACAGACATCAAAATCCTTTAAAAAAAAACATGACTGTAAAAGGAGTGTATTTTTTTTTTCATTCTCATGAAGTGTCTGACATACAAGTAACAGCGAGTACTAAATAAGCGAGTCTTCTAAAAATCAGTATGGAGTGATACATAGAATACTGCAGCAGAATGTCTCTCTCTCTCTCTTTCTTTCTTTCTCTCTCTCTCTTTTTTATTCTTTATTTCTCTCTCGTTTTTCACTTTCTTTGCACTTTCTCTCCACCCTGAACAGTGTGTCTCCCTACCCAAGTGTCAGAGAAGCCAGGTTGGTCCATCCATCTCCGTGCAATCCCCCTGACACAAGAGAGACATGGAAACTTCCAGAAATATGTCTCCCTGTCTCTGTATTGATCCGGCTAGTCTCTGAAGAGTGTGGATCTCTTTACAGTGTGGAGCCAGACTGCTGGAGCCACAGGCCTGAGTGTCTGCTTGCTCTGGCCCTGATGGCTAAACTGGAAGGATTCTGTCCATACATCCCTATCATTAATAAAAAAACAAAACAAATGGACCTGACAAAAAGACAGTGCTGTTTCTGAACATCTTTGTTCACAGTTCTCGAATCCAGTAAAGCCCAGATGGCAGATGATCCGCCGTTAGCACTGTGGAGATTTTGACGGCGATGCCTGCTCGCTCGCTACACCTCCTCATCACCTCACTTTGTTTTACATTAACAAGTTCTGGAAAATTCTTTTTTTGCAAAGAGAGTACAAAAGACACTTGAATAAATAAACAAACAAAAGCGGCAAAAAAACACAGCTTGTGTTAAAATCTCTGCAGAGCTGTAAATGTGACTCATTTCTTTCTCTCTCTCTCTCTCTTTCTCTTTTTTTTTCTCATGTCCTCATTTTTTTCTCCTCTGAAAAGTGCTATTTGTCAGGAAATTAAGAACTAGTTGAAAAGTGTCAAGTGTCACGGTAATTAAAAAGACAACTCTGGCCCTCTCCTCGGGTGAGCATCACTGAAGACATTAAGTTAACAAAGTACGGAGCGAGTAACAGCTGGGGGAAAAGTGACAGTTATCTGCTAAATTCATAAATGTGCCTTTTTGTATAACAGTAATCATCATACTTCATGCTGTCATTTTCCATTTTAATTGCTCGCCCCGGTGCCTCGGCTCAGGGAAACCGTCGGAACCCCCACTGAGCCCAGTGCAGAGAGAGAGAGACAGAGAGGGGAAAAAAGAATGAGAGAGAAAAATAATAAAAGGTATAAACAGAGACAAGAGAAAATGAGACAGAGGTGGAAAATAAGAAAAGGAGAGTGAGTGAGCAAAAGAGGAGGGAGAAGGAAACAAACCGAGCCGATTTGACGCTCCATTTTAGGTCACTGGCATGTGAGCTCTTGACAAGTTAATTTTTTGCAATTAGACTATTCTGAGAACAATCGGAAACAGGGAGGTCTTCGGCGACACTGCTTCCCTGTGTGCGCCGAAAGGAACGTTAAATTACACTAAAGATAAATACACAGAACGTGAGCTATGGAGTTTGTTCAACAGCTCTCAAGCAGCATTGCAGTTACAGGTACAGACTTTAACCATTATAAGAGTTTTAGAGGTACGTTAGGAACTATGTGGACACACACAATGGGAAGTCTGGAGTTATATAGGGTCCGTCTAACTTTATAAACTTTTTAGAGTTTGGATATTGTAGCAAAAAAAAGACACAGATCCTTCTCAGGGAAAACCTATTCATGATGAGCCTCCTCTCTCTTCTCATTACAGGCTCAGATTGGTAATGATTCATGGAAGGATGATTAACTATCTTTAAGAATTTAGTCGACTATATTGTAAAACCTAACATGACAAGCTGCAGGTTTCATCTCCGTATAAGAAAAGAGTCATTAATGAAGAAACAGCTGTTTATTGTTGGTCAAATGGAAATACTAAGTAAGATGTTTCATTCTTTAATAAATAAGAATTGTTAGCATTGCTAAACTGCTGCAGAAGAAGATAAATTAACAGAGGAATTAACATCTGTTTGAATGATTAAGTCCCGCCCCTTAGCCGCTTCCTATTGGCTGCCGCATCAGAACATTTTCCTACATATGATTTGTCGAACAATTGCAAGTTGTTAATTAAGCTAATGACTTGTAAATATAGTGTGATTGTGTGTTTTGCAAAACCAAATGGGATTGAAGATTCAGCCATATTGTTGTTTTGATGGTCTCAGGTTTTCAAGTTGATGATTTCTTTCCTTCTGTTAAACCAAGAAAGATCTGATCTGAATGAAGCATGTTGGGAAGTAGCTACTCAGGAACTGCACTTAAACCCGGGCAATCTTATGTATCGTTTTGTGAATTAATATTTATTTCTTAATATGATATATTCAGCCTTGCTTCACTTACTACAGTGAAACTTTTTTTTTTTTTTAAAAATCAATTCACTCTGCAGTTGCAGCATGCAGTTGAGTTGAGTCTCCTTTGGATTTTGTTCTAATCTCGTGCTGTGATCTCTGTACACATTGTTGGGAATGGGCTCATATTTCTTCTTGCTATCTTGTTATTTCTATAACCTCATTGCTAGCCATGATGGATTCCTCGGAGCAAAACATTACCGTGAGGATTCTGAAACGATCCAAGGATTTGTCCCAAGAACATTAGATGATATTTGGGAACTGAAATTGGTGCATTTCTGTTTTCCTGATAATGTTGTGTACTAAAAGTAGCAAACTTGGATTTAGGGTTCTGTCTACCTGGATTTTAAAAGTAAATGAACATCATAAGGTACATAATTGGACATTAAGAATAACCTTTGTACCCTGCAGAAGGTTCATTTGCATGCTGTGTAGATTGGAGAGAAAAGTAGCCATTTTTTTTTACAGACTAATTGCAAGTTATTTATAAAAAAATTGTTCACACGAAGGTCTAACTTGGGTCTAAAGGGTGAGGTTAGAATTCCTTGCTTTTTTTATCACTCGTATGAAATCCGAATCAAATCATTTGAATTCATCCGACTTTCTCTGAGGATCATATCGCCATCCTAGAAAAAAAAAACCTAGAATGTATTAAAATCTTGGGCTCGGTCGAGAACGAGATTTTATCCGGCATTCATTCATGGATGTCGATCTGTGCTCTGTTCATTTTCTCGGCCTAGAAATTCCTTCGTTTCTTTGTTGCTGTCCGTTTCTCTTTCTGCGTCCGTGTGTGTTTTCAGTGGCGAGTCTCTTTTAAATGGTGCTGACAGGCCCAGCTTCCTTCTCTGTTTAATTAAGGAGAGAGAGGGCCATGGCTGGATTGGGCTGGCTGCAGTTGGTCCAGTATAATGGAGATAATTAACTTACCCTCATCACTTAACTTCAAAGGTCCACGAGACTCCGAGGGGGAGAAAAACAGGGAATGGGAGTAGAGAGAGAATGGAGTAGATTAGAGAGGGAGAAGGAGGTAGTAAACATGAAAAGGATAGCCCGTGTGAGAGAGATAATTGTCTCGTTATTTACCTGGGCTGAGATTTCCATAAGTGGGTAGTGCATCCTGAGGTCATCACAAAATCGGAGTATGGTAAGGTACGACTGTTTTTTTATAGCAAGGCTGTAAATCTGAACTATGCATCCACATTCACACAAATGCACACTCGTACAGACAAACACCCTCCCCCTCTTTCCATCTTATGAGCCAAGTAATTACTGCAGTTAACACCGTCTCAGCTTTCCTTGTGCCCGAGTTTCTTCAAATGAGCTCAGATGGAATGAAGACCATGACCACACAGACTATACACACCCACTTCTCTGTCTCTCTCTCTCTCTGTGTCTCTCTCTCTCTCTCTCTCTCTCTCTCTCTCTTTCTTCTCTCAAATACATGGGTCAAGATCCCCTTCAGATCTCAAATCCTCGAAGATGAAATACAGTGAAGAAATGATTCCTGTGTCGATTGACTGGCTCTAATCAACCATGGCATCAAAGAACGCTTTGAATCGTGTTGCTCTGCTCTGGTTGGTGGTCTTGGACCAATGAGACTCTTCAGCTGAGTCAGAAAACAAGTGCTGTGATTGTATTGAAGAAAACCTCAAGCAGGTACATCTACCACTGGTCCATTAAACCATAAAACTGTTCCATTTTTTAGGGTGAATGTTTTAAATTTGGATGATTTAGTAAGGCTGTCGGGCTGCAGTGAAGGAAATGGAGATGCCCTGAGCATGACTAGCCCACACACTTCAGCGAGTTTAACCAGTGTAAGGTTAGAAGCCCAATTTTCAAAGACAGAAAAATAGAAAAAGAAAACGATCTCTCCTCCAGTCTGAACTAAAAATCAAAAGGGGCACAAGACACAGAGACACGGCCCCTCTGAAGGCTCTAATTGCCTGAAGAATAACACTGGCTGAAATGTTGTTACAAGCTCGGCTGTTGATTTAAGACCCAGGCCATTATGGGCCAGTCTGTGTGGAAGGCTGAGGGACTGACCCCCCTGGTGCTTTGATATAATACCCAGTCACCAGGCATTTAGACCAACCTTGCCCCCTCCTTACTCGGCAGCCCTAAATGAGACAGGACCGTCAATTTGCTACCCCTGTCAAAGGGACCAGCCTGCCCCTTCCACCATCCTCGTGCCAACTGCCACTCGCAGTGACATCATGTTGAGGCTGATGCCAATGCTGAAATGCAAAGGCACACATTTTTAGTGATGTTACCACACAGGAATACATCAGGATAGATAGACACCAAGAGAACAGTAGTGTTCGACAAGACACTAGGGATGCAAGAAAATGTTACCCAGGTAGGTGAGTGCACATGTGAAGCATATACATAATAAAAAGTGTTTAGATATAAAGCTTGCTAGTGTGATCACCGGTCAGATATGAAGCTTGCTGGATAAAGAAAGACGACAGTCATGAGCATTTATAATGTGTGACAGTTCGTTCATCCTTATTAAAAATATCCAAAATATTGTGGGAAGGTAGGAAAAAAGTAGAATTGAACCACAGGGACTAAAAAGAAAACTTTTTCACACACAGTAATCCAGTAATGAACTTTATAGTGTTTCTGAGAACAGTGCAGTCGGGTTCGAACCCTTCCAATTTAGGCCACGACCACATCGGGTTTAAATCCAAATAGAGGTTAGAATCAAGCAGTCACTGTTCTACATCGCTATTCTGGAAATTAGAGCTGTTAAGATGCGTTTAAAGTAGCATCTCTGTGCTGGTTACTTTTTGTCAAATGAAAGGTGTCAAAATCTTGTATGTCTGAAATGGAAAAGAGTGTCTCAGCAAAAGGAGGAGGGAGAAGAGAATTATGGAGGACGAAGGGAAAAGCAGCAGAGAAGTGAGAAACAGAGGATTTGAGTTGTAGAGTTGAGCAGAGTTGTAGGAAGGTGGGGTGTAGTGGTTCACAGTGGATGTGGACACGGATGTGTGTGTGTGTGTGTTTGTGTGTGTGTGTGTGTGTGTGTGTGTGTGTGTGTGTGTGTGTGTGTGTGTGTGTGTGTGTGTGTGGTGACACTTTATAAATCGTGTTGGACAGGAGCGGGCCAGGCTGAGCTGCAGCGGCGTGACGCGGGCTGATGCACCATGCCGGCCTGCATTACTCTCGCCACTACGGCTGCATCTGCGCGCTCTTTACTTCGATGCAGCCAACAGCCAATCACTTCTTCCACTCTAATTAACAGGCATGTAAATCTATGACTAGCCCCAAAACGCACAATGGCACATATAACCGTGATCTAGAAAGGGTCAAAGGGTGGGGGTCAGAATGGTGTCCAAAAAGAACACCATGCAGGCTTGAACCTGTCGGTCTTATTAGGCCCTTGTTTTTAGCCCTGATCGCTTTTCACCCTCCTTCTCCACCGTTACCAGCTCCAGCTTTCACCTTCTATAATGCTCGCTGCTCAGGAGAAGGTCAGCAGGGTGGCATGTGATTGGCTAAGGCTCCAAGATGCGGCAAGCATGACACAGCTGAAGTGACAGGCGGCATCCTTTCAGCCACGACTGGATAGTGAGCAATAAACAGATGAATAAATAAAAGTAGAGGTGAGCAGAACACACCCATCAGGCTGATTCTCTGCCGGGCCGACACACACAGCTGGCCCAGTCACGGTAAGGGGGAAAATATTGTCCTGATGTATATCTCCACACCTTCGCTCCACACGCAGAACTTATGGCACATGTGAACTCTCAGGAGGCTTCAACTCTGTGTGAATACACCAAGTGCGGCACACTGAGAAAAGCTGGTCAGGTCTGAACAGATGTTTCATCTAACCAAACCTGTCAACTAATAAATATCCCAGCTAAAGAAAGAAAGCCATGAATCCTGATGTGGTGACCCCAAACAGGGAGCAGCCAAAAGACCAACAGCAACAACATGATCAAATATATATATATATGGCAGATAATTTTGCTTCTTAAAGAATATGAAATTCGCGAAAAATATCTAAATAGGTGAATATTTGGCTTATTGGAATCTCATAACAAGACAGACTTATTCTTATTTTTTATATTATTATTATTATGCTATGATATTATTATTATTATGCTATTTAATGTGGTAGATCTAATTATCTAATCCATACCTTTCCATTTTTCCTTTTATATTTATCCATAAGTAAGAAAAAGCATCATATTTACACCATATATTTGCAGCATAATAATTTATATTGAGTGATTTTTACTAAGCGCTTTATGCTGGTTGAGCTCGCAAAAAAGCATTTTGTAGTCTAAACTAGGCATACTGGTTATAAGGTGGTAATATCAGCATGGATGGGCTGCACATTTGCACCTGGGGTCAATTGAGAGTCAATAGTTCACCTGTTGCCATGTTATAGGAAGTTAGGCAGGAATCAGAGACTCCTGATGAAACCCACAAAGAAAGAAAACGTGACAGCTGAAGCTTAGGATCAAACCCGGAACCTTGAAGCTATGAGGCTACACGATAATACTATTATTTACTTGACATTGCTTAGCTCATACAGTATTTGTTCTGTAAAATCTATTCCCTACTAAATTTAATCTGTCCAGGCATTTCAAAAACACCTCATTTTCTCTTCAAGGCCAGTGCTGAGAATGTGACACTGATACGCATGTTAATAATACCTAAACCACTGCCGCATGGCATCAGCACCGTGGGAGCGCATTGAGAGAGTGCAGACAGTTAGCACTCTGTGATTTTTACTCCCACTAAAGATCAGATTAGTCGAGAGCAAAGCTGATGTTTAAAAAGAATCCCACATTCTGGGTCAGTCTGTGAGGTGAAGTGTTAGTCCTGGATCAGGATTTTCCATCCGAGACTGAACATCATGACCTGATCCGTCAGTGCTAGCCAGATAGTGGAGAGACAGCACCAGCTAGCCCCCTGTTAGAGCAGCGCAGCCACCAGCAGCATGATGTGGCCAGACAGGCAGGAGAAGAGCTGCAGAAACACCCGCGGCACACTGTCACATTTACCACATCTCATCTTGCCATGGCTTTACATCTCTCTCTTTAGCTCCTCTGGCCTTCTTAAGGACATACGATGCACCACGGTCTGTTTGCACGTGTCAATTTCATGACCACATTCTGGTAAAATAATGAAAGGATAGATGACTAAAGTTTAAGTCCAGGCCTAAACACAACGACTTTTCAATAATGATGGTACGGTATAACAGTCTAAAATAAACATGGGTGCAGAAAATAAATTTGTGTTACAGCGCCAGCTCAAATTCCTTCCTATAAAAACACATGACAAAATGCTTACTTCCGCTTATACCACACCATATTATCACCTACTTCTTTCATCCACTTCTAGTGAGTTAGATTTAATGTTATATCCCCTGCATGAAACAACTTACTTCCTGTGGTCATTCATTTCATCACCAGTCTTCGATACAACAAAAACATCATGTCAGCTTGTCATTATACCTACAAACCATGAAGCACTTTATTCTGAAGCCCGTCCTGTGTTGGAAAATGAAAAGAACAGCTTTAATGCTGTTTGTAACAAAGCAGTGATGTTTAAAACTCCCTCCCTAGATGCTAAAGAAACATCTCATAGAAAATTTCACCGTTTCAGTGTTTTTTCAATCTGTTTATATGAAGGATGTAATAATCCTTCGTGTCACTGTAGAAATGTTAACATATTAGAATGTGTGTAGGAATATAAAATATAATATTTACAAAGCCACTGTTAAAGTTAAAGCCCTTTTTTTAACTACAATCAGAACCTGGCATTCAGCAGCACTGTGATTATTATTTACCAGCAATTATTTGTAAGAAAAATCTATTAAAGTTCACCAGGATGTGTGATATAACCAGCTTGGTCCATCTAACAGAGTCAAATACAAAATGCTGTCAATCATAGCATCAAAAAAAAAACAGTTAAAATCCATAAATACTGTGCATACTGCCTCAGTTTACCTGTAAATCGAATGCACTGTTGATATCGAGACTGAGTAATGAAAAAAAAGTTTCCATACTGAAACTTAACCCAATTAAAGAAACATTGTATTGTGTTGTTTAGAAGTCCCTGTTTATTAAAATAAAAGTCTCAGATGTTTCAAGGCGCCATTAATCATATGTGATGTCACTAAATACTTGGGGGGAAAAAAGTGGCAGCAATGTTATACAAATTAGTTGTTTAGATCAAAATATGTGAGTAATGAGACCAGTCAAAATAAAGCTCCAGCTAGTCCATGTAAGAATTCTTTACTTTTTCATCTGGAGATGTTACAGGACCACTCATAGAGAGAAAGCTATAACACAACTATAAGAAGAAACAGCCCAGCACATAATCGTAGTGTGCTAGCTCCCAAATATCAAAGCAAAGAGAGAGAAAAAAAAACCTGTCAAATGTCGAGTGTAATTTATTTCAAAATGAACACAAAATTGTTCTCTCTTTTCCAAAGTATGTTACCGAATGAACCTCTAAAACAAGGGGGGAAAATCAGAGGAGGAGAAAAATATCTGAAGCTCAATTATGAATAATTACAGCTTTTCGTTTTCAACACGATGAAATAATTTGATTGGTTTTCAGACAGGCCTGGCTTAGCTCAAAAGAGACAGGCCCCGTCTGTAGGCAGTTAGCTAACGCACTACGGGACAACATGGAGGATCTCTCTCTCAGAGGGGAACAGACCCGTCAGCCATAAATCACGTTACAGTTGCACCGGGAGGAAGTGGTGAGGCGGCGAGGCAAATGGCGGTTCAGTGTGACCCACATTAGGGAGATAAAGTAAATAATGCAGCGGAGAACACAAGGAGAAGAAGCGGCTGGACGTTTTCAGGGATCGCTACACAGTGTATCGGTGAAAAAAGTGAAAAAGCAGCATGTTTACCACAAAACTTGTTTGGATCCGTGTAGATTTGGAGTGTGTCATTCTCACAGGAATCATTTACAGTCCAAAGTCAACTGAAGTGGAAAAATCACATACACAATCTCACACTGGATATTGACTAATTATTTAAAAAAAATAAATCTACTAATGAGGTGTTTAGGATGACACACGAAACCTCTATTGCCTGAACAACTAAAAAACTCAGCGTAGGACTGTGGGCCTCTGTTTAATATCACTTTCACATCCATACTAGAGCAATGTCAGGTCAGTTTTACAGATGTAAAAGAGAAGCCGTGACCCAATGCTGCGGTTTTTTAACTTTAAACATGGACAGAATCCGTAGAATGTTACTACTATGGGTTTTTCCTGAAGATGCAGTAAAATATTAAAAAGCAATAGTAAAAATGGATTTCGACAAGGAATTTGTGTACAAGGCAACTTATTTTTGTGTATTATACCATATGTAAATATAATGATCAAATAATCCATACTAGTAAATAGCTAAAAACAGACTGAATTCTGCAACCCAACCAGAAATGATCATATTTTTCCTGCCTTTAAAATACTTTACATTTCTACTTTATAACATATTTAAAATGTTCATCTGTAGGTGATTTTCTTTCCTTACCTTGCCGATATATCTGCAAAGTAAACCGTCGTTTTAACAAACACGAAATTAAAAACAGTCAGTATTTTAAATATGTCTGAGATTTCCTTACACAGTGAAGGTCAAGTTTTATTCCGATTATTGGTAAGATACAAAGCATAGCGGAATAATCATTTCAGCTTGGAATCAGAAACCAATGTATCTGAAAAATGTCTGTAATGCTCCTGAACCAACACATCATCATCAAAACAGATACACTCTTCTGATCCTCAAGTTTACAGTATAATGACCAAATAAGACATTAAGAACAACAATTTGGCTAACTGAAGGAAAGTGAGTGAACGAGTCAGTGATTATTTCCTCACTGATGCTAGCATCAACAGTCATCAGTCTAGAGTTTAAACAGAATGAAAGTTTAGTTTAGTTTTGTTTTATTTTGTTGTTGTTTTTTATTTTCTTTTGTTTTCATTTGATTATTTTTGTTTTGTTTTGTTTTGTTTTGTTTTGTTTTGTTTTGTTTGTCCTTACAGGAAAATGTAACAAAATCTCAATATAATTCTTTCCTTTTTCATTTTTAAGGAAGTAAAAATGCTTTCTTCAGACATTGTTCTTGTGGCTGATATACTGTACATGGAAAAGAGGAAGAGGGAGAGAGAGAGAGAGAAAGAGAGGGGGCGAGAGAGAGGGGGGGGGGTAGAGAGAGTGAGAAATGTTATATCAACACTTTCTGACCACAATCAGAATCTAGCGATCAGTACTTTGATTTACTCACACTCGTTTTTAACAAAAATTGCTCTAAAAGTCACCAGAACATTTGAATTAATCTGCTAATATATTCACATTCTTAATGAACTTGAACTTGTATGCTGCTAGAACTATAACTGCTTTTGTTTCTCTCTCTCTCTCTCTCTCTCTCTCTCTCTCTCTCTCTCTCTCTCTCTCTCTCTCTCTCTATTGCACTCTTGAACTAAAAGCACTCATGCCTAAGACCCTTGGGACCTGCATGGACGGTGGTATGTAAATACATCATCTGATCAGGTTTTACTCGTTCACTGTAACCCTGACTTTGTGAAATCTGAAGCCATCTGAAGGCAGTTGACATCTTTGAGCAAGAACAACATCAGGAACATCTCACAGCATGCAAATGTGACAACAATTACTGAATTTAACTCTAACAGCTTTCCGTTTCCATTTAAAACAGAAAGCTGTTGTAGAATAATCAGTGTTACTACAACAGAGGTGAAGCAAAAATATAGGCTGTTCAGCTGTTCTGTTCATGTACAAGCTTTTAGATTTAGGACCATTAATCAGAGCATTGCAGTCTTTTCCCTAGACTTTAATTCTCTCTTAAAACATATACATCCAGCCCTTGGAAAACAATGTGATGGCTGGTGCATTTGCTGCACAATCATTTACTGTCTCGCCATGGGACAAAACCAGCGCTACACAACAGGGAGAAATTAAAGGGCAGGCACCCCTTTCACACTGGCAATCATAACAAAAGGCCCTGCAGCCTGAGCATCTGTCTGTCTCCCGGCCGGCAAATGTAGACGTTACAACTAAACTACAGTTCCAATTCACCTGCCTGTTTGATGCCCTGCTCTCACACATGACAACACATTGATTTTACTTCTGCCGCCGAGCCGACGTGCGCGTGAAGAAATCCATTAGTCCGACACTTCTTGTTTCCATTGACTGACAGGGTGACAGCCCGGTGCTTTCCACCCATGTAGGTTTGACAGACAGCTTGGCACTTAAACAAGCCGGCAAGTTGCTATAATAGTTTAAAACACTTTCAATTACCCGAGTCAAACAAATTCAGCTGGCCGGGCGCTTAGGTGCATCTCTGCTGGCTCGTGGCCGCTTAGAGTCGGCCTGTGATGGGAAGAAAAAGCCCTTCCTGTTATGTGTCTGTACTCCTTCAGGGAATATAAAGAAAGGCTGCAAGTGCATTCATAAAATATTCAGGTTGAATTATGCATATTAAATTGCTTTCTTTAAGTACATTTACATAACATTCATGCCGTTGTTTCAATCTACAACTCAGGATGTCCTATCCTGAGGATTTTCAATTCAGCTTTATTTATAGACTGCACTCGCTTTAATGGAAATCCAGGGTCAAGACCTAGATCCTTAACCAGAAAAATGAATTCAATTTGTTTGGTGCTTTTAAGAACAAACATTGTCAGAAAGAAGCTTTACAGAAATCTAGATGTTGATTCACAATGAACAAGCCATAGGTGAAGGTGGAGAGGAAACACCTCCTGAGGAAGTCTGACATGAGAAAGAAACATTGAGAGGAACCAGACTCAGATTCCAGAATATTATTGTGAGTCATTTACAAGATGTTCGGTAGGAGCAGATTCCTAGGATGAGCAGAGGACAGTCTTTAATAATGTGATATTATCTACTGAAGCAACTTCAAGTTTTGGAATAAATCTGCTGTAACAGTGGCAAGAAAGAAACACATTCTCTTCTATGCAACACTAGATATTTTAGATGGTGTTTTATTTGAATTATTTGCCTTAACTGACCTTTTAACCTGGAACATAAGTTAATACTGACATCACCATTCAAATTGCCTCATTCAAGTAAACGTTTAGCACAAAAGCAGAGCCGACATGTGGAGGAAGTTGTCTTTATTTGTACATCTATGTCTCAAACTATTGTCTACATGTAAATATGAGCACTGAAGAAAAAGCCGAGGTCAGAGACATGAACAAGTCATAACTTTAACGTATCCACGCTATGACCATGAGACATGGTACAATTTATAAATAAATAATCTCATTAACAAGACCCTTTTTTCTGATTTCTGTCATTTCATAACTAAACAAAAACGTTGAGTGTCCTTAATGGCCAAGGTCATTTCCCTGTAGAAATCACGTGGCATGTTTTAAGCATGGTTGCTGGGCTTTTCGGTGTATTTTTATCACAGGGGAATTTGGCAAAAAACCTCATCCTTGTCATTATCATTTAGCCAACAGCTAGCATACTAATAAAACCCCAGGAAGGAATAAATTAAAATAAGTACTTGATTAAGAGTGTGCCTGCATCTAATGGTTTTATATTTGGAAATGAGAAAATTAATTTCATTAAAAATGAGTTTCAATTTTTTTTTTTTTTTTTTTTTTGCTAGATTCACAAAAAGGCTAACACTTTTCATCAAAATTATAATCGTTATAATTCTGTATTTCAAATACAAGGATGTTATCATAAACAGGACAAATACAGTGATTTTTATTTGATTACACCACAAAAAAGGTACTTTTAGGCAATTCAAAATAAAAAACTTTATATAAACACTTAAAGGTGGCATTTAAACATTCCGCACACAGAGAGACTGAGGCACTAAAACCCGAGTCAAACTAAAAATGTTCACAGAGTGACTTGCAAAATCTTTTAGCATCTCAATTCCTTCATTTAAAAAAATGGATAGAGAGAGAAAGGGATGGGGGGATGAGTGATGGCCCAGAGGAAATGGTGCGAGGAATATCATAGTGTGGTATGGGCCCTGATGGCCTCTGTAAATGATATGGGCTGCTCAGCGGTGGATGCTCTCTTCTCTCTTCTGCCATCCCTGATGTAATGACCCGTCCATGCTAATGCCTCCTCAGGGCACTCGAATCCACTCCACCCCCACCTGCCCCACCGCTGCCACCACCTCCGGAAACTGCTGTATACACTCCATTACCTTAAACAGGTAGAATACACAGTCTGCACCCAATACTCCTATACAGCCACGTCTGCGTGTCTGGGTTATACAACATTGACCTCGATACATTAAACCAATATAAGTGGACAAACATTTACTGATGGGTAATTTGGTTGAGTTTTTCAAGTTTTCTAAGAATGTGAAATATGTGTAAAAAAAAAATCCCTCTCTTTAGTCCTTCACAAATTTTTTGCTTCCTTTTGCATTTTTTTTATTTTTAAACTCAAGTTTACTTACTTTTTGACACATTAATACTTTTGGTTTTGTTTGTTTGTTTGTTGCTGTTTTGTGTTTTGATGTTTGATTTGGCATTTAATGTCTACTGCTAGGAATGAAAAAAATAGCCAAATATTTCGTTTTGTTTTGTTTTTTTGTTACAAAGTGTTTTTTTTTTGTTTGTTTGTTTTTATTTTTAATCACACAGTTCAGACAAAACTTTTTGTTTAGTTTTTTTTGTCTTGTTTTGTTTTTTTGGTTTGTTTTTTTGTTTGGTTTGGTTTTTTTGTTTGTTTTTTGTTTTGTTTTGTTTTGTTTTATTTTGTTTTGTTTTGTTTTGTACTCCCTGAGACTTGCAAAATAATTCAAAATATTCAGTTTTCACTACAAAGTTAAGTCAAAGTCACCCTGTACACAATGGTAAACATAAATGGCATTTAAATACAATTAATGTGTGTGAAAATGTTAGATAAACAAATTCATTGCAAAACTTTTTATCCTGGTCCACCCACTGCGTCTCAAAGAGCTGCTACTTATCGCATGTGTGGGTGGGTGAGGCTCTGCATGTGCATTTTTTTGTTATTGCTGTTTGCACGCCATTATATCAGGTCTTACCATGAGCACCGAGGGCCTTCATCAATAATAATCAGCTTCTTTCCTCAGGAACATTAGACACCAATTATCAAAACTGTGAAGTCACACACTCATTCCTCCTTGATGTTTCATGAGCAAGAAGAGCGATGAATTGATGCTGGGTTGAGAGAACTGGCAAGAGGACCACAGGTCACAGAAAAAAAAAAGCAGAGAAAGAATATCTTCCAAAGTCTCTTTTTCTCACACAGCCGGGACCGGCGCTGCTTCCACTGAGGAACACGGCATAACACTACACAGACATCTAATCATCCAATTATATTATTGTTAACTCCCTTTGAATTTTTTTGGGGCAGGAAGTGTAATGACATTTAATAATGGAGAAACTGAACAGATACCACACACGCACACACACACACACACACACACACACACACACACACACACACACACGCACTGTGACAAACTATTGAAGGAAAAGTTTCTATAGAAATATAAATGTTATAAAAATGTATACAATTATTAATATTCTGAATAATAATAATAATAATAATAATAATAATAATAATAATAATAATAATAATAATAATAATAATAATAATAATGAAGGTTATTTTATCTCTCGCTGTGTAAAAAATAGAAAAAATAGAAAAATAAAAGTCTATTTAGGTTAACACTCTAAGGAGTTACACATTATCAACACACCATCCCTGATTTAAATGACTAAAATGATTTCTCTCTGAAACAATTACTTTCTCGAGATAAAGATGCTGAAAATAGAATGAAAGAAAAACAGACATTTCCTAATGAGAACTGGCCGCTGCATTGATAATCAGCTCAGCTCAGCTGATGGTAACACGGTCCTCCTGCACAAGGTTACACCATTAATACGTGTGTGTTAAAGCGAGCGTCCTGGGTGAGTGCAGTGACAGACAGTGTCTCTCATTCCCTGTGCGCTCAATAGCCACAGGCGCCACGCAGTGTAAAGTGACTCTCTAGCTACGAGGCCCCGTGCGTCCCATTCTGCAAGGCCATTGATTTTCCTGATGAGGATCTGCTTTGCGTTTAACCCGACCATGTCACCTTGGTTTAGAACACGGCCCCGCGCCACTCTGCCCATCGATTACTCTTTCTCAGAGTCTGAGACGCTACTTTCGCTAACTGGCGCTTTGTTCGCATGGGCTGCTGGCTGGAATGAGGTGTGAGTCTGGGATGTAGCTGGAATTTGATATTTGATGCACTTAAGTGTAAAAGTTTGCACACCCATGGGTTCTAAGGGTTCTTGATGGTTGATCTAAGAGCAAATCCCTAGATATAAATATGTAGATTTCTCCAGCATTCGAAAGCATTCATAATCAACAGAACCAAATAAAACAATATTAATAATTGAGAAGAGTGAAGCTACACAGAGGATATGAAAAGATGTTGGAGCTACTTACTGTATAAAGGCAAGGGGTTATAAAATGTATGCAAAAATATTTCTATCAAAGTTACAGAAGGGAGATGGAAACTTTGGAGCTGTTTTTGACTGTTTCACTATTAACACATCTCTGCTGAATCCTCGCTTCTGATTGGTCAGAAGGTGTTGATTCATTTTCTATAACAGCATGGTTTGGACAATTGTACACAGCCTAATTGATTTTGCCTAATTAACACACACTAGTTTACCATTTTGATCCTTTTGATATAAACCTAGATCACTGAATTTGTTGTTGCATGTATTCTTTTCGTTCACTTCCTAAGGGTGCGGAAAATTATGCTGTGTGTGAAAATTAATTTTCATTGCAAAGCTGGAAATGTATTCAAATTTGTTTCTGCGTTTTTGACTTCAGCTGAGTGAGAAATGTTAACAAACCAAACTCTGATTAACCAGTTTGACATTTAACATTGAATCATCAGGCTTACAGTATTACAGGATCAGGAGTCAGGATTAGTGAAGGAAATTAAATATATTTCATGCACTGGAGTGAGATTTTTTTTTTTTTTTTTTTTTTTTTTAGAATTTATATATTATTTATTCAGGGAGTAAACTGCAGTTCGCCGATATAAGTTGTCATCCTGACATCTCAGAATCAGATTCAGAGTCAGAGATAAAGCCGACCGACGTTTTCCGTGTGGCGTTCGAACAAACTGCCCCCTCTGCTGTATGCTGAATGTAGAACAGGCATTAATAACATAGGCATTATGCATTAATAACATAGACAATAGGCATTAAAAGCGCAAGTTTCTTTGAATTCGCACACACAAATATACGTGTTTCAAAACCGAATACAATACACTAATTTGGGAGACGGTTTATAGAGAATAATTACAGCAAGGTCAGCTTTTTTTATACAAAGTCACTTGATTCTTTTTTTTTTGACAAGTCAAGAGAGCAAATTATAACACCCACCCACCCCCACCTCCCACCCCAAATCTCCCCGTGTCTTAAGCATAAGATGGACAAGAAAGGATAATTACATCTTAATTATTCGTATTACTCTGAGGCATTTTTGATGGCAAGGTCGATGTGTGAACAAACTTGTTTCCACCTAGATGCTCAGACTTAGTCATTTCATATATGTATATATTTATATAGGAAAATATTATATATTATATGTATATATATAATGTGTGTGTGTGTGTGTGTGTGTGTGTGTGTGTGTGTGTGTGTGTGTGTGTGTGTGTGTGTGTGTGTGTGTGTGTGTGTGTTAGTAAATTTGAGATAAGATTGCATCAGGAAGCTGACAAATAAGAAAATGGATTGGTTAATTCCAGCCCATCTCTCACTCTAACTCCGCCATTCTTTACAACCCCAGCCATACCGCTTAAATACTACCATATGCAAATTGTGTGCATGCCATTTGCATATTTAAGTATTTAACTCTGCATATTTATTGAATTTAGAAGCCTGGCTGATCATTGATTTATCCGCCCCTGGCAATCATATTTCCATATTTGTACGATTTTAATGATGGTGATAATTCAAGGATATGCTGCGTGTAGTTTTTGAACGATATGTTTAATTATGTCCTCAAAGCATCATGTCTGTGCTACGGTGATGGATCACAGAGGAGGAAAGACATCGTCCAATACAGGGCAAGAAAAAGTCAACAGACCACACAAAGGCAAATAAGAATATATAGAACCAAAGCAGCAAAATGATAACGCTCAAGAGAAGTAAGAGAGAAAGGATGAGAAAAAGAGATAGAAAAAGAGACAGATAGAAAGAGAGAGAGAGAGAGAGAGAGAGAGAGAGAGAGAGAGAGAGAGAGAGAGAGAGAGAGAGAGAGAGAGCTAGCAAGGCTGGTAACCTTTGCACATAAATATGTGATTAAATCTGACACTCCTTCACGACAAATTCAATCACAGTTTGAGAGGGATGCTGCTCAAGATGCAGAACCTGGCTCTCTCTGCTCTAACAGGCAAACTTTCCCTGCCACATTGCTTTATCCGGGGTGTCACTATTCATGGGTTCCCCGACGGGAGGAGAGGTTAAAACACACACATCACACACACACACACACACACACACACACACACACACACACACACACACACACACACACACACACAGAAATCAGAATTGTTCAGGTATCAAATACAGACATGTATGAAGCTTTAATCATTTACACCTAGTTCACACGATCATCCCTGCAGTAGTAATGAGATTTATTTTTAATCATGCTTAAATCAAACCTAGACCCTTCACCTAATAATTAACACCTACACAAGTTTTTTTTTTTTTTTTTGTAAAAAAAAAAAAATTAAATCTAAATAGCAAACTATACAGGCATACACTATTTTTATTAAAAATGAAAGAATATTCAGTTTGTTTGTTTTTTTACATTGATGCGTACCCTATAATTGGCAGCTGACAGCCGTTGATAGACTGTGTAATAAAAATGCAATTAAATGCATGCAAATCTGTTGAAACATATGCATTATTCATATCGTCTACACAAAATGTCATCTTATTGGCTCTCATTAGGCTGATTAATTTTAATAAAGCACTACAGTGGGTGGGACACAATTCAGGCATCATATTTAACAGGTTGAAATTTATTTATTTATTTATTTATTTATTTATTTATTTATTTATTTATTTATTTATTTATTTGTCTATTTGATGTTATTGTATAGAGTTATATAGAAGATGTGTCGATTAAAACTGAAGCATTTATTGGAAATTATTATTAAGGTGGGGTTAAAAGCTTAAAAATCTGTATAAGAAGCAAATCAATTCACACATACACAATATGGAATGTACGACATTTCTCTAACAGAAGTATTTTTAGTGATCAATTTATTTTATAATAATAAACTAAGTCTTGATATTTTTTTGCCAGCTCTGTGGAGGAACAGTGTTTCCATCCACACCTCCTGCATCAGTCAGGTTATCAGTGCTAACATTTATCTGCTCCTATTCATCCCCAATACACCCTGATTTGAATAGGCCCTTGTGTGCCTCTTATCAGATCTGGCTATAGAGAGAGAGTGAGAGAGAGAGAGAGAGAGTGAGAGAGAGAGAGAGAGAGAGAGAGAGAGAGAGAGAGAGAGAGAGAGAGAGAGAGAGAGAGAGAGAGAGAGAGAGATTGTCCACACATCTACCTTTGTGCTTACTCATGCTAAAAAGTGAAGTGCTCAGGAAAGAGATTATTTTCTATAACCCAGTGCATTTAATATTTATTAGAGATCTCTATAGAAAATAATATATATATATATATATATATATATATATATATATATATATATATATATATATATATATATATATATATATATATATATAAAGCTGTTAGTAATTATTTCACTTTGGAGCAAAGTAAAATAAATTAATTGGGGTTAAATTGTATGTAATTAATAATGTAATATTTGCATTGATACTTAAAAAATATTGTTCTGGGTATAAGGCATATTTTAAAACAAATAAAAATCTAAATTAAATAAATGTAATAAATGAGATGGAAGAGTGTAGAAGATAAAGAAATGTGTGGAAAAAAGATAAAGACACAACACACACACACACACTATATACAGTATATATGTATCTGTGTGTGTGTGTGTGTGTGTGTGTGTGTGTGTGTGTGTGTGTGTGTGTGTGTGTGTGTGTTTAATTATATATATATATAATTAAAAAGAGGAAGAGGAAAATCTTTTTTGTAGCATCGAATCGATTCACATAATAATAAGGAATCTGAGGTGAGTGTTGTAGTGAGAAGGTGAGTGGGGTGGCATTAGAATGAAGCAGAGGGCTCTAACAAAGAATTACTGCTTTCTGCATGAATGTTCATTATAGTATTAGAATATTACACACATCTCTTTTCCACATTACTTAATGCTTGCTGCGGTGAGCTTTCTGACCAGGCTTCACACATCTACTCTCGTGTGACCTCTTTAGTTCGAATCAGCGATGCAGAATTTCAGACGCTACATCTGTGGATTTATATCTAATCAAATTAATAAATGAATACAGACTCACCGTTGAAGAAAGAGAGAAACAAAGAGAGTGAGAGAGAGATAGAGAGAGAGAGAGAGAGAGAGAGAGAGAGAGAGAGAGAGAGAGAGAGAGAGAGAGAGAGAGAGAGAGAGAGAGAGAGAGAGAGAGAGAGAGAGAGAGAGACCGCACCTACTCCCTCATTATTATCAGCGCTTGTTAATTTCAGAAGTCTTGCTCTCTAAGTGCAGGTCTTCTCTTCATTAAGGAGAAGCTGTAGGATAGTTCACACTACACAGGCTTTCGTCCTTGCAGTAATTGCCCTCTCGGCTCTCTCTCTCTCGCTCTCTCTCTCTCTCTCTCTCTCTCTCTCTCTCTCTTCACCAAAGAAATCACTAGAGAGCTGGTCACTGGTCCATTGGGCCTTTACCTCCGCCTCTCCTAACCCAGGTAGATCAACAGCGTGCTATACTTAAATACTGAAATATCCTTTTCTCTGCAGTGACCTTTATACAATGAGCCAAAAATGACTCATTGGTACAATGGAAGCTAATTATGAGCTTTTTTTGTTTCATCAGGTGGACTCACCTTTGTAAATCCTACATTTAAGATTCTCACTCTTACAAACACAGCAAGAAAATGTTCCACAATTCCAAACATCTTCTGAATCCCACAGAGAACTTCAAAAAGCAAGCTGACGCCATCTACTGACCGAGAGCCACTGCACACATCCTCGTCCTATTCAACTCTACCCCCAGCATCTCTAAGGGAAGGCTGTCTTAATTGGGAAATAATTGCATTTTTTTTTTTTTTTTAAAAAAGGACATTTTCATCTCATTGCCTTTATCATTTATTTCAGCTCCGGTGTGACACAAAGAGAGTTGAGGGGGTGAAGGACTTCAATTAGCCGATATTCTTGAAAGATGGTTTTCCTCTTCGTGGTTTGTGCAAAGAACTTAAATTCATGTAAATAACGAATCTCAATTAGGAAACCAAAAAAAAGGAGGAGAGACAGGCCTTAGCCAATTATCTCTGGCTGCTGAGTCTCTTGGGTTGCTGTGGCGGTGAGCTGAAGGCTGGTTCCTCGCCTTTTGAACGCACAATAAGCAGAAAGCCCTCAAGTCATTACCAGGATGCTCTCCGTTTTCCTCCCAAGCCGTCCACGCAAAACCGTGTTAAACGTGCAGACTAGCGTTAGGAAATGGCTGCTCTGGGAAACGCCCCAATTAAATCTGCTTGGGTTTCTCACAACTAGAGTTTCTTAGTGTTGTGGTTTTTTGATCGTGTAATAGGATCAGTCAAACAATTAAGCATTTAATCTATGGAAAGGAATTTTGTATTATAGGACTAGTATCTAAACTAGAGGAGGCGACATAAAAAAAATATCATCTCATGAGGTTTCAAGATATTGCTGCAATACACCATATGTGAAACAAGCAAACTGGTGTGTTTGTTTATTTATTTATTTATTTATTTATTTATTTATTTATTTATTTATTCATTTATTCCACATAATTACATTAATAAATTTGTTTCTTTATATTTTTATTCATTTATAGAATTTGTGACCGTTTAAAAGGAATTAATATTGAAAAGAAAACACATCTTTAAGAACAGAATACTTTAAGATCAATTCCAATGCTTTCTGCAATAGAGGTTGCTATTTAATAAATAAATAAATAAATAAATAAATAAATAAACTGACAGACAGACAGACAGACAGACAGACAGACAGATAGATAGATAGATAGATAGATAGATAGATAGATAGATAGATAGATAGATAGATAGATAGATAGATAGATAGATAGATAGATAGATAGATAGATAGATAGATAAATAAACTCCAAAAAGTGACATAATTGATCACAATATACTTACTATTATCTCAGAGATAAATGTATGGAAGTACTGTACTGCTCCCTCTTTGTGGTGGTACCATTAAGTGAACATATTGTGTGCCATTTCTTGAAAAGGTGTGTGTGGTGTAATTCAATAGCTTTTAGAGTAATTCTTTAAAGGTACATCAGAGGTCCTTAGGGTCCATTTAACATGTATGTTTTCAGGAAAGCAATAAATACATTAAAGGTGGCACAAGAAAAGTGACCTAAAAATTGTCCTTCTAATTCTGACGTTCAGCAGTAGTTCTTCTTCTTCTTCTTCTTCTTCTTCTTCTTCTTCTTCTTCTTCTTCTTCTTCTTCTTCTTCTTCTTCTTCTTCCTCTTCTTCCTCTTTTCAGTGCCAGAGACTGTATAAATGTGGAAGGCATGTACGTGTGAGATTGTAGTCCACAGACATTGTGTCTATCTGACCCAGTGGGTGTTCCAGGGTAAAAAAGGACATCAATAAGCAGCCATTAGATTGAGCAATCACACAGGATTGTGATCTTCTCCAGACTTCTCAGCCTTTGTGTGTGCATTTTCCTAGTTTCAATTATCTACAAAAGCGAAAAACTCTAGAAATTCAGAAGAGCAGCCTGATCTGATCTGTATTCCTATCTATCTGTATTTTCACAGTGCACAAAGCAGAGTGACACTTTCTTTGTTATTGCCACTTTTACAGGAAAGAGTTCCAGCTGTGAGGATTCGTACCTGTAACATTTCAGCTGCTTTTCACTCTTGAACAAGTGGTAGCACAATCAGTATGTAAAAAAAAAAAAAGAAAAGAAAAGAAAGAAACAGGAACACTTTTCGGGTTATTTTTGTGATTTTCTTTTATTTTTTCTCTCTTATAAGTCGTCGTCTAAGAAATACTATATTATCATAATATATACACGTTTCTTCAATCCAGTGTTGCATTATATCAAGATAAAAAGCTATATAATAAATATGATCACTTTATTTCCATTTTTCCAAACCAAAGGGTAGAACAAAACTTTCCCAGTGTCTTACATTATAATAACTCAAACGTTATTGATTGCCATTAACACAGAATGTAGACTTCGTACGCTGTGAGCTCACACCTGTGATTCATCTCTGCACGCCGCTCAATGAGAACATCCCGGTGTGGTCAGGATGCTGAACGGCAAACGCAGACGCTTTGTTTCAGCGTTTATTTGCTCAGGAGCGCATCTTTAAGCCGGCGGGACTCGAGTTCATGGCAGCAGGTGTGCTCCTAATTGTGGCCTTTTGTGATTAGATAACTGCAGAGACTAAATGGTGAGAAGAATTAATAAACAGTTAGTTATTCGCCCCACTTGCAAGCTGATACGACTCCAAAAACCACACCTAACCCAGGAAGACTACTGTATGAAGCTCCTTTTAAAGCTTGTGGATGTGAGAGAGTGAGGTTACGTGTACAAACATACACAATAAATAACCTATGATTAAAAATGATCACAATTTTTGATCAAAGAATTTTCCAGTTTCTAGTATTAAGTGTGCATTATAAACACATTTATAATGCTTTATGTAGCATACTTGGAATTTCCTCACTGTGATTTGCTACTTAGATGTGATTTTAATTCCTTATAACACACTTAAAATGCTTCGTAACACATTATGTATTGAAATTCAATTTATCACTTCTATTAAAATCTTGACATATGTCTACTCAATAGACTTGAGTACTATTTGTAGTCTATAATGCGTTATAACCTGTGTTCCTATGTCATGTATGTGTTATAGCACAAGTCTACAGAGATTTTAGTGATTAGCACCTGACTTCATGTCATACATGCATTATGTCATCTTATGTCATCATATTCGTTGTCTTGCGTTACACAACATTCATAATGAATTGTCCACACTGTGAAATTGTAGTTTGCATTGCAAAGGTTATAACAAATTATGAATCGTTGCGAGTGTTCGTAACATGTTATGCTAAAGAAACAGATCCTCTAAGACTTGCCCCGGGTTTGTTAATGTAACTGAATGTCTATACTTTTATACATAAGAGAAGGTTGTTAACAGACATAAGATATTATAACCATATTACAATACATTTTATAACTAAGCTGAATATATGAGTTAGTATAAAGTAAGACATTTTTAAAGAACAATAGAAAAGTTTAACATAAAGTAAAGTGTTACAACCACTTCTTATGAAGCAATATGCTAATAATTCATAGTGTATTTTCATAAGCATTAATAACAATGTAGGGGGGCACGGTGGCTTAGTGGTTAGCACGTTTGCCTCACACTTCCAGGGTTGGGGGTTCGATTCCCACCTCCGCCTTGTGTGTGTGGAGCTTACATTTTCTCTCCATGCCTCGGGGGTTTCCTCCGGGTACTCCGGTTTCCTCCCTCGGTCCAAAGACATGCATGGTAGGTCGATTGGCATCTCTGGAAAATTGTCCGTAGTGTGTGAGGGTGTGAGTGAATGAGAGTGTGTGTGTGCCCTGCAAGGGGTTGGCACTCCGTCCAGGGTGTATCCTGCCTCGATGCCCAATGACGCCTGAGATAGGCACAGGCTCCCCGTGACCCGAGAAGTTCAAATAAGCGGTAGAAAATGTATGAATGAGTAATAACAATGTATAATGCATCATTGCTGTGTTATAACATGTATGACTGTATTCTTACTTCATTATAAATTTGAGCTTCACAGAATAAAATGAAAAATGTAATTTTTTTTTTATTTATTTCCCATAAGAGTTCCTATAAGCTTATGCCAGGCATTATAAACGCATTATGCACATACAGGACAACAGTATTAGGAATGCATTATTTTATTAGATTGTACTTTGAAAATATATAAATTTTTTTAGCTCGGTGGTATAATGTTGATGTTAACACTTAAAATGTAATATATTCTGTATCTAGAAATCAAGTCACTTTATACACTTCCTAGCTTAAAAATATTATTTCCATATGATCTGAGTGTAAATTGAGTTATGTGCAAAATTATGTGCACCCACTATACAGTGATAGCGTAACAGCATCCGCATGCACTAAACTCACTCTTAGCCAGATTATATATATATATATATATATATATATATATATATATATATATAGTAGAAAAAAGTGTAATAATATTAACTTTTATTAATATAACACTTTTTCCTATGCCCAAGGACACTTGGGGTGAAAGAAAACACCGTGACATCAGCGAGTACGACTCCAATCCAAACCGAGTGGAGTGATCATTAAAGCTGAAGCTGCTTCACAGATTAATCTTATTGCTAAATGAGGATGTATCTCCATCTCTGGCTAAGTAGGATTTTCTCGCAAGCTTTATATAGCCCTTCATCTACCTTCCCTTTGCTCTCTCTCCAACTCTCTCATACTGTCATAAACACTCTTTCCTCTTTTACCTCGCTTAATCCCTATTTCCTGTCCATTTTTCAGATTCTCTCTCTTCCATTTGCCATTTTTTTCCTGGTTTCTCTCTCTCTCTCTCTCTTTCTCTCTCTCTCTCCCTCTCTCTCTCTCTCTCTCTCTCCCTCTCCCTCTCTCTCATCTTTCCATCTTTCTCTCACTTTCTCTCCCCTCAGTAGTCCTTGAATTGAATGCACAAATTACATCCCTCCACCTTTCACTCCACTAAATCTTTCCTTTTTTCCACTTTGCTGAGCCTGAATATTTTATTCCTCCCATCAAATATGCATCCCATTAATTAAGTTAAATTACTCTTGACTGCCAAATATCCTCTGCCGATGACTGTCAACACAAAATGCATGGCTTTGAACTTCTAATGACATGGCCTCACTCGCAGCTGAGTTACAGCCTTCAGAAAAGCGTCCACGGGCAAACGATCAACCCCCTTACTCTCTGCCAAGCTGCAAATTAAGTGCCGGTTTCTTTTTCCTCTGGCTTTTTTAACAAGCTCACAATGGATGACATGCATGCTCTTGACAAGCAAGAACTTCCATTTTAATTATATACCTTTTCCTCATCTTTTAATTGCTGTTGTTAATCAGTCATTAACTTCTGCCGCCCCCCTCCCGAGCACAAATCAACCCGCAGCACATCTCTGCTCCATAAATTCCATCGCTCCACTGCTTGTGCGCGCTCTAACGTGTAATTTCATTTATTTTTAAAACTGTCATTTTTCCAAACAGAGGTATTTGTTATTTGTTCTAAGGGGGGTTGACAGTAAGGGGATTTTAATCATAACTTGCATTAAATTATCCGTCTCCGGATCTGTCAGGGGGATAAATTCAAGACGACACTAAGACGCTGCTATTGAGTAATTGTGTTCTGCGCAACACTAATATTACCGCTGACTGATTCCAAACAATGGTGATTGAGCTATAGGGCTATTTGCTTTTCACCCTCCCTGGATAATTCCAACCTGTCCTAGAAGCCAAAGGATCTCCATACAAGTACAGATACAGCGCTGACAATGGGCCTATTTGTCTCTCCTCCTCCCGAAAGGAAACAGATGTTCTGGAGAAGCTGACTAGGAGCAACATGAGCCAAAGCACTGCTTTGAACAAGCCCATGGCTTAGTGGGAGGGCTGCACTGATATGATATGACAGACAGGGATGGGGCACGTTGACAACAAAAAGAAAAGGTCTCAGCCTGCGCTGTCTCCATGATGGTTCTTTTTACAGACTCAGAATAACCTAATACTCCACCCATGCACCACAAAAAGAATGAGTCAAAAGAGAAAATCTTCAATTTCGCCCACATTATGGGTTAAAACAGGATAAATATGTACCAAAGGCCAAAATATTTATAAGGGTTTCTCAAATCCAAAACAAAAGCACAGCAATTGAACATCACATAGCATTGGCGTTCCACGAAGATTACGTTTCTTAATACGTTGTGTACAGAATTGTTATTGTAATCGTCACCTTAGACACAGGTAAAGTGTCTTTTACAACAAACTATTTAAGTGTTTCAGATTTGTGTTTCATTAAAACATTAATAAAACCTCATTAGCGCACGTAGGAGTTAGGACAACTTTCCCAGAACTGCACTTTACTAGGGAATCATTCAAATAAATTTTCCAAATATAACCATAAAAAGGTACACGGACTCGTTCAATTTCCCTTAATTCTGTCAATTTTAGAGAAATATTTACAGTTTGCTGCATCAGAAATGTTTCAAAAGTTTCCTCGCTAAAGTAACACAATGAAACTACACTAAACTATTTCACCAAAGCCATTCTCACACAATCATGAAGCTCCACTCAACATATTATTTCATTCATTTATTGCAGTACATTTCTTCCACACAACTTGTACTGATTCGTACTGACACATACAGAGTAACTGTGTAAATGCTGCATGTGTTACTATACAGAAGTAAAGCAGTTTTTCCAGGCAGCCTATAGCACGATATTTTTCTAACACACTTCAAACATGTAATTATAATCAGCCAGTTTGCTGACTTGCTGTGACAACAGTACTTTAGTCATGCTGATATGAAAGCGCTTGTGTAACTAAACATACACACCCAAGGA
Source organism: Tachysurus fulvidraco (assembly GCF_022655615.1). NCBI lineage: Eukaryota > Metazoa > Chordata > Actinopteri > Siluriformes > Bagridae > Tachysurus > Tachysurus fulvidraco. The sequence goes on along the minus strand of NC_062541.1, from coordinate 6,784,506 downwards.
CATTGTGGTGTGTGTGTGTGTGTGTGTGTGTGTGTGTGTGTGTGTGTGTGTGTGTGTGTGTGTGTGTGTGTGTGTGTGTGTGTGTGTGTGTGTGTGTGTGTGTGTGTGTGTCTATGCATCGTCTATGCATCGTGTTATGTTGCACAACATGGACCTTTCATATCAGAATTATATATATATACTTTATCACTTAACATAACTGTAATGGACATTACAAAAATACTCATTGAATGAATGAACATAGAATAGAATAGAATAGAATAGAATAGAATAGAATAGAATAGAATAGAATGCCTAATGCCATAATCATAAGGTCACTAAGATGACACTTATTTGTACATGGACAGACAGAAAGACAGACAGACAGACAGACAGACAGACAGACAGACAGACAGACAGACAGACAGACAGACAGACAGAAAGAAAGAAAGAAAGAAAGAAAGAAAGAAAGAAAGAAAGAAAGAAAGAAAGAAAGAAAGAAAGAAAGAAAGAAAGAAAGAAAGAAAGAAAGAAAGAAAGAAAGAAAGACTTTCCCTTACTAAGGAAACTGACACTCATTTAGATAGATAGATAGATAGATAGATAGATAGATAGATAGATAGATAGATAGATAGATAGATAGATAGATAGATAGATAGATAGATAGATAGATAGATACTCAGTATCACCTAAATGCATGGATCTGTTTAGTTTAAGTTTAGGACGTTTAGTCTTGCAGCTATTTCAGCATTAGTAACAGTAGTGAACATTATCTGTGTGCTGCTCTCTTACTGTTCATCTACATGCTATAATGTTTTAACCAGTGTTAATGTCATTACTATTATTTTGGTCATATCAAGTCCTTGATTTACACACTTACAGCATAGTGTATGTGTGTGTGTATATATATATATATATATATATATATATATATATATATATATATATATATATATATATATATATATATATATATATATATATTATTATTATTATTATTATTATTATTATTATTATTAAATAATGAAATGAATAAAAAAGGCTACTGTAATTTGTATGAGATTTTAACAGTATTTTTTAGCAGATAAATGCACTGGAAAAACAAGCGAGCATGAGTAGTGTTGTGCAACAGAAGTGTGTTGTCTAGACAAAATATAACCTCATCTATTTTGTTAAATGAATTATGCAAAGCGGGATCCCAGCTTCTCCTTGGTTAAAAGTAAATATTTAATATTCATCCTTGCACTCTGAAATTATAGAACACTTGTCTGTGAAAATTGCCCATTTTGGCCAATTTGGTTTGTGCCCCTGAAGACTTTGATTTGGATGTATTGAGCTTTTAAGTCCACGGCGCTTTGTAAGACTCTACTTGTTGTACTCTAACCACAAATAAATGGCTTTCACAATTAGAGGTTTAAATAATGTAGTGGCTCATGCTCGGTCTTATGCAGGATTCGAAAGAGCTTTCTAATGCACATAATGATTAAGTGTAATTCAAATACCAACTGTGTTGTTCAAAATCTGACAGGCAATAATTTGCTCTATTATATTGTGCCATTTAATTGCCCACTACCGACATCCTTTGACATGTCATGAGGCAATGATTTACAATTACTCTAGCAGTGAAGCTCTGCAAATGACAATATAATCATCTACATATCCCCTCTCATCTGCTGCAGCTAGTAAGGCAAGTAAAAATAGTTAGCCTCGTAGTTTTAAAGGGATTCTATTTGAGGATTATAAAAAATTACAGCAGAGGATGATGTTTAACAATAGAGTCGAGTTAAGAGGGCTGCTGTGGGATGAGGAGGGAGTCACAATGATTTTGACTCGCTGTCAGAAAAAAAAGCCTCACACTCACACACACACACACACACACACACACACACACACACACACACACACACACACACACACACGCTGATAGTGAAGTATTACTGATGTCAGGCTTTAATCTTAATGGGAAAAAGCACAGTGAATAATCTAAAAGCAGCCTTGAGTCATGCATCCTCGGACATTAAAAGCATACACTTTTTCCAACTTGATCTAACTTTATCGCATCAATGTGAAACAAGCACAATAGCTGAACTCAAAACGCCCAGCAGACCCATGCAGTATTTATCGTCTGCATGCAGAAGTCAGAAAAAAATGACCGATAAAAAAGAAAGCCATCAACTACATCCAGCAGAGGCGAAGGAGGGGGGGGAGAAAAACACTGAATAAAGTTAAAGTATCCTGCCCTAATTTGAGCTGGGAAAGCTAGAAAACAAGTTTGTTCCATATTAAACCAATGTTTCACAGCGTTTAAGGAGCTCATGCATAATTTAGTGGGTACAAAAACGAGCACAACATGGTGGGGGGGTTGGCGGGGGTCCTTAGAGGGAAGCCGAGGCTGCTGAGTGCACTGCCTGCTTTAAAATGATGGAGGAGAAGAGGGGATTCTCATTAAGTGGCTTCACTCCACCCCGAGCAGCAGACACCAGAGAGAAAGCGCCCACAAAATCACCGCCTCATGTTTCCCCATTAAATATGAAGAATTGCGCAATATGTGCAGAGAGGCAGTTTGCCGGGGTCAGCCGTCGCACCGTTTCTGCTGTATCTGCAGGTCATGTTATGATGACCGACTTTACCCGTGTTCAATCAAGGGCCCTCTGTTTTAGGAGACAGAGCGGGGAAATTATAACAACACAAGGCAGGGGGACTTTTAATGAGGAAAAATCGGGTTTAGGGAGGCAGCCTAGTGCTCAAGCAAGCAAGCGACTCCTTTGCATGGTGGGTGAAGTTGTCAAATATGGCAGGAAGGCGAAGTCTTGACAGCTAGTTCACCTCTTGACAGTTGGTCCTGAGTTACAAATCAACACAAATCAACGGTTAAATAGAAAACAGTGCTAAGGGTGAAAAGCATGCTAGAAAATGAATCCATGATGTAAGCACTCAAAGAAAAAGCAGGGTTAGGTGAAGTGGATAGTGTATCTGAAGAACTGTATGTTTTGTTCCTCATGCACCACGGCAATGTGTACCGTCAATGATTACATTTTTTTACTCATTAAAGTCCACATCATACTTTTTATCCATTTATAGTTACATTTACTGTTATAGATTGATCGTTTCTGTGTCAGTGTTTGTTAAAGTAACCGATTTTCTTAGTTGAAGTTAATAAAACGACAGAAAAATGGAGCTTGTCTTGTAAAAGCGGAAGTGCAGAAAAGAATAAATATCTGCAGACTTTCCCATGTTGGAAAATAATTACAGCATTACCCCTGACCCCATTAGAGACTCCATTCAAACATTCATTCAATTATTCATTCATTCATGGGCAAGTCATAGCCTAATGGTTAGAGAGTCTGACTCGTAATCCTAAGGTTTTGGGTTCGAGTCTCGGGCCGGCCACGACTGAGGTGCCCTTGAGCAAGGCACCGAACCCCCCCAACTGCTCCCCGGGCGCCGCAGCATAAATGGCTGCCCACTGCTCCGGGTGTGCGTTCACGGTGTGTGTGTGTGTCCTTTCACTGTCACTTTCATTTTCTACCGCTTATCTGAACTTCTCGGGTCACGTGGAGCCTGTGCCTATCTCAGGCTTCATTGGGCATCGAGGCAGGATACACCCTGGACGGAGTGCCAACCCATCACAAGGCACACACACACTCTCATTCACTTACACACTCACACACTACGGACAATTTTCCAGAGATGCCAATCAACCTACCATGCATGTCTTTGGACTGGGGGAGGAAACCGGAGTACCCGGAGGAAACCCCCGAGGCACAGGGAGAACATGCAAACTACACACACACAAAGCGGAGGCGGGAATCGAACCCCCAACCCTGGAGTTGTGAGGCAAACGTGCTAATCACTAAGCCACCGTGCCCCCCCTCCATCCAAACATGCTGAAAAAATTTCTCCTTATCGAAAACTTCACCATATCAGTGCTTACACAACACAAGTCCCACTGCATTATCATTTTCTACATTAATAATAGCTTTA